>NW_007246949.1:86270-146636 GCF_000164805.1 Carlito syrichta
AAGTCCAGAAATCGTTTAATAAGAGCCTTGGCCTTCTCACCCCTCTTGGCTCTATCACAGGTGAGTAGTTTATGAGTGTCTGGGACAATTCAGTAGGTAGGTGGAAGGACAGATAATGGACACATTCTACACCTCCCAGTCACAGATAATAGGGATTCTCTAGGGAACTGATCTGCCTTAATCACAATCAACTTGGAATTCAGCCAGTTTCCAGAGATAGAAACTGACATTAATGTTCTGAGTTCTAGTCCTGCTTAAGAGAGTTGAGATGTCAGCTCTGGCCAGTCTTGACTAAGGCAAATTTGCTTCTGTAGGTACTTGAAGTCATGCCTTCTGGCATAGTACTTTAATTATTTATTATTTTAAAAATATTAATTAATTAATTTTTGCACTTTATTTTATTTTAGAGTTGTGGGAGACGTGTGAGGATCTGCTACAAAAGTAAAGTGCTTGCAGGTGAAGTTTGGGCTTCTAGTGAGCCTGGTAGTGGACATGGTACCCAATGGGTGGTTGTGTGCCCCTTATCCTCACTCCCTCTTTCCCCCTGCTAGTAGTGCCTATCCTATTGTCAATTGTTCCTGCCTCTGTGCTCACATGCCCAGTGTTTAGGACCTGCTATGAGTGAGAACACAGCATAGAACTTAAGAAGTTAGACCTGGGCTGACTTCCCTCTCTGCATCTTACTTATGTGATCACAGGCAAGTTACTTAATCTCTCTGATCCTCAGTTTTTTTCACCTATAACTCAACAGGGTTATTTTACTGTCAGGATTAAATATACTACAAATTGAGTATCCCTAATCTGAAAATTGGAAATCCAAAATGCTCCAGACTCCAAAACTTTCTGAGGATAATATGACACCTTTGTTTTCTGATGGTTTTAGTGTACACAAACTTTATCTCATGCACACAATCATTAAAATTATTGTAAAAAATTACCTTCAGGCTATGTGTATAAAGTATCTATGAAACAGAAATGAATTTCATATTTAGACTTGAGTCCCATTCCCAAGATATCTCATTATATATGCTAATATTCCAAAATCAGAAAAGATCCAAAATCCTAAATACTTCTAGTACCAAGAATTTCAGATAAGGGATATAAGAAAGGTGGATTTTACAGCCCTTGGCATGTAATAGGTCTTCCATAACTGTAAAAATTCATTAGGATAATTATTTATGGGCATTGAATCTCATCTGATAGATAATATATGAGTACTTTTTGAAGCTACGGATTGTGCTTGGTTACTTTTTGGAGGAGAGTAAAATTAAAATACAGTTAAATGCACAAATATTAAGAGTACCATTCAATGAGTTTTGACAAATGCATATTCCTGTATAACCCACAACTTTATCTAAAACACGATCATTACCATCACCCTAGAAAGTTTTTTTTATGCCCTTTCCCAATTAGTTCCTATTCCCTTAGTTGCAACCACTATTCTATTTTTTCACCATAAATTATTTTACATTTTCTAAAATTGTAGATGAATGGAATCACCTAGAATGCATTCTTTTGTGACTGGCTTCTTTTATTAAGTATAATGTTTTTGACACTCATCCATGTTGTTGTCTCTGTCAGTAGTGCCTTTCTTTTAAATGCTGATTAGTACCACACTATGTGAACATGCCACAATTTGATTATCCATTCTGCATTCTTCGTACTTTTGGCTATTATACATAAAACTGCTATAACTATTTTGTAAATGTCTCTTTGTGAGCTTTTGTTTCTCTTGGGTAAACACCTAGGAGTGGAATTGCTGGGACATAGATAGATGCTTAGTTTTTGTTGTTGTTGTTGTTGTTTTGTTTTATTGTTTTTTTTTTTTTGAGTTGGGAGTCTCACTCTGTCACCCAGGCTGGAGTGCAGTGGCATGCTCATGGCCACCCCAGTGTTGACCTGCTGGGTTCAGGTGATCCTTCTGCCTCAGTCTTCCAAGTAGCCGGAACTACAGGTGCGTGCTACCATACCTGGCTAATTTTTAAAATTTATGTATTGTAGAGACGAGGTCTCATAATGTTGCCCAGGCTGGTCTTGAACTCATGGGCTCAGGCAATCCTCTCACCTCCGTCTCCCAAAGTGCTGGGATTACAGACTTGAGCCACTGTACCCGGCTGATGCTTAGTTTTATAAGAAACTGACAGATGTTTTTTTCCAAAGAGGCTGTACCATTTTATGCTCCTATCAGCAATGTATAAGAATTCTGGTTGCTCTACATTTTTGTCAACATTTAGTCTTTAATTTTAGCTAGTCTAGTGAGTGTATTGTGGTATCTTATTGTGATGTTAATTTGCATTTCCCTGATTACTAATGATGTTGAGTACATTTTAATCACTTATTAGCTCTTTATTTTTCTTTGTGAAATGTCTGTTCACATCTTTTGCCCATTTTTAGTTGGGTTGTTTGCCTTTTATTATTGAGTTGTATGGGTTCTTTATATATTCTGACTATAAATTCTTTGCCAGATACATGTTTTGTGAATATTTTCTCTCAGTCTGTGGATTGCCTGTTCATTTTATTAAACATATTCTTTGATGTGTTAGTTTATGAGTTTGGGGCTAGGTACAAACTATCCAAAATACACATTCAGACAAACTAAGGTGTCCAGGGTTGGTTGCTTTGGTGATTACGATAACTGAAATAAGCAGGTGCTACACTCTTACTCTTAGTATTGCAGGACTTAGTCGTTTCTTAACAAACCTTTCCTGCCCTCTCCTCACCTCCCACCTCCTAGATTACAAGGTACTTTGAAAACAAAAGTTGTGGATTAGCTAACACAAGGATCAATAGAGTTAAGACTAAATCAGAAAATTTTTTCCCATCAAAAGTGACTAAGCCATATAAAAAGAGCCACATAAAGTAATAAGTAACTACATTTGTCTCATGCAAGAGCAAAATGAGAAATAGTCTTCCTCTTTTTTGTATTTAGATTGTATAATATACAACTCAATACATGCAATGACAGTGTGATACATAGAATATAATTTATTTCTAATTTTTTTCTCAGTTTTTGTAGTGAGATAGAATAAAAGATGATGAAAAAGGATAGAGGAAGACAGAGACAGAGAGTGAAACAGAATGAAACACATAGGTGAATAAAAGGAGGTGTACTGATCAAGAGGAGGAATAAAAGAGTCCTAGAGGAAGATAGAGAAGCTGAGGAAAAAACTGGGAGAAAAGGAAGCCAGAAGTCAAATAAGCCTTGTATGTGTTCCTGTCACCCTTTTGTGCCTTTGGGCTAAGAACATCATACAGTAGTATGTTATTGCTTCCTTTGAAAAAAATGTGATGATGCTCTCTAACAATGTTTAACACACATCTTTCTTCTGTGTTTTCCTTCTGATGAGTTGACGCATGCACTACGTAAGTGCTAAATTCCTTTCATTGACTTCTCTCCATATTTCTTTTCACCAGACTGCTTTATTTCAAAGTAAAAATAGTGATCCTTTAGGTTAATAAAATAAAGTGCTCTGCCTCTAGTACCCATTCTCCCATTTTTCATATGGAAAGGAGTCTCCAACCAAAATCATGTCTCTGGTCATGATCGCAAACCCCATGTCTACTGGTAGGATTCTGGCCAAAAAAAGGTGTGGTCTGACAGGAGGTATACTAAGTGGAGATAGTATATAACTGAGTGGGTCAAGCCAGGCCCTGTGGAGAACAGCAAGTTCTATGTGCAAATCATAGACCATCTGGCTTATGATATGCTGTACTCCAATAAACATTCAAGAAGTGAAGCCTGTGGCTTGCTGGACCCCACTCTGTTCAGAACTGCTGAAATAAGGCAATAATAGATTTGACAGAATCTTAAAGAAATGAAATAGATGGCTGCTTTCTAAGACTTTCCAGTAGGAAAAGCCTGATTGAGGCTGGAGAAAGAAAATCATCCCAATTTACAGGATTAATAGCCAAAAATTTAATGTGCAGATATGCCCAAGAAAACAACTGGCAAAAGGTATATAACTATACTGATCAGTCATAGACTGGAGATATATAGTCTAATAAATGGAAATTATAGAATGGACTATTGTCGGAAAAATAATCTGCTGAAGGGAGATAAGAAAGTAAATTGGTGAAAGGAATTTAGTGATTCATATAAGACATGTATCAGCTCATCAGAATGGAAAAAGCTGAATAAACCATATGGAATGAGAGGGGAATAAACCATATGGAATGAGAGGGGAAACAATCTGTCTCTTCTGTAACCTTGGACACTCATAGTTTCAACTCAGCTCCCTTATCAGTTCAACTTAGGGTTTCAGAATGGGCATGTGAAACCTCAGGGTATATGTACTAGGTAAGCAGAGGAGAAAGAGTGGAGGGAAAAAAACTATGAATTAAACAAACAAGTGAGTAGGTAATATGAGATATGTCAAGTTACTGAAAACTTCTTGCATCCTCAAGAAACTCAGTTAATGGGTATGGGAGTGGTAAATCAGACAAATGTGGCAGGTATATTATCTTGGGCTAATCCCTAAATTTTTATTTTATTTTATATTTATTTTTATTTTTGAGTTGGAGTCTCACTCTGTCGTCCAAGCTGGAGTGCAGTGGCAAGGTCATGATCACTGTAGCCTCAACCTGCTGGGCTTAGGCAATCCTTCCAAACAGCTGGAACTACAGGTGTGTGCTGCCATGCCCAGCTAATTTTTTGATTTATTGTAGAGGCAAGGTCTTGCCAAATTGCCCAGGCTGGTCTCAAAGCCCTGGGCCCAGGCAATCCTTTGCCTCTACCTCCCAAAGTGCAGGGATTATAGGCATAAGCCACTGCACCTGGCCTAATTCCTAGATTTTTTAAACAACAACAAAAAAATTGCCTTACAAAAATATATACTCACTCAGGAAGTAGGCTTACAGAGTTCACCAGACATGTAGATGAAAATGGTGTTACCATGGCTTTAGATAAAGTTGGAGGACATAGCTGCTAGAAATGAAAGAAGGGCAGTAATAGGAAATTATAAAGGAACTAATTTTATAATTGACATTTTAAAAGTTTGGCAAAATACAAAGATTGTGGGACTTTTATTTATTTATTTATTTGAGTTGGAGTCTCACTCTGTTGTCCAGACTGGAGTGCAGTGGCCACTCCCGGCCACCGCAGCCTCGACCTGCTGGGCTCCGGCGATCCTTTCCACCTCAGCCTTCCAAGTAGCTGGAACTACAGGCGCGTGCTACCGTGCCCAGCTAATTTTTTGATTTATTGTGGAGATGAGGTGTCGCCTGCCCAGGCGGGTCTCAAACCCACGGGCTCAGGCAATCCACTCACCTCAGCCTCCCAAAGGCGCGGGATTACAGGCTGAACCACCGAGCCCGGCTTGGACTTTTATTTATTATACACCTCCTAGGCTGAAGGGCAACCGGAAACTTTAATGAATGGGTTATTAAAAACTCAGAAAGAATTTAGTTGCATCAGATAGAAATGGTAATGAGGCAAAGATGCTAATGAAGACAGAGTTAACTGAAAGGTCCTGAGTGAATGTAGCCATCCTTAAAAGAGATTTTCAAGAAAGACAAACTACCTATGCTCACCTTTCTCTCAAGTCTCTTAACAAGAGAGAAAGACCATACGAAATTGAAAGAAAGGAGAAGTAGTAAATTCTCATTAGGCTAGCAAAAAAGGAGCAATAGCTAGAGACACCTTTTCAACTTCATGGGCAATTTTTTTTTTGAGTTGGAGTCTCACTCTGTCACCCAGGCTGGAGTGCAGCGGCACACTCATGGCCACCCTAGCGTTGACCTGCTGGGTTCCGGGGATCCTTCCGCCTCAGTCTTCCAAGTAGCTAGATCTACAGGTGAGCTACCATGCCCGGCTACTTTTTTATTTATTGTAGAGACAAGGTCTCACCAAGTTACCCGGGCTGGTCTTGAACCTGTGGACTCAGGCAATCCACTCGCCTCGACCTCCTAAAGTGCTGGGATTACAGGCTGACCAAGCCTGGCCCATGGGCAATTTTTGATAAGGGTGTTCTGTAGTTAGAATCTGTAGGATTCATAAAGGTTCAATGATACTAATCTTTATATTTTTTCTTTTCTATTATTAGATCTGCTTTGCTGTTTTCTCTTGACTGTGACAATCTGTCTGATGGTAATTGTAGCAGTGGTTCACTCCTAGTAAAAACAAGAGTATCATATGTAAATTTTGTGGGCAGTTTACCAACATCACCAAAAAGTTCTATAGAACCACTGGTCTCATTCTGTACTTGATCACCATCATAATCATATCAGTATCCTCAGTTCTTATCTAAGCCAACCACAGAACCACTGTCAGTCCTACAGGATTCGTTGTTACCAAGAGTTCATTTGCAATATTTTATCTATTGAAAAAAGCACTGAGGCATGGAGTCTATGTCAATCCCTGTCTTAGTTGGTGGTCTTGTTGAATGTGTAGCCCAGTTGATGAGAATAGCTGAAGGGATTTTACAATTGATTTCACAAGAGCAAGTTCCTTATGTAGGACAAAATGATAGAACAGAACAAATAGAAGCAGATGTATCTCCTCCTGAAGAATCTTCATTACCAGATCTCGCTGATCTCTCAGACTTAGAGTCAATTCTTACACCAAGAGACAATGAAGACCTAGTCTTTGATATAGATCAAGTTATGTTAGACATTGATGACTTATATGAAGATACATTCTCTGGTATGAACGGTGACTTAAGAAGCAACTAAGGCCCAATTTGTCCCCACCAGCCTGTGAGAATTGATCATTTATCTGTTTGAATATATTCTAACTTTTCTGTAAATTACCCAACATGTTTTCTGCTAGTTCTGTACATTTTCATTACTAGTAATTTATAGAACAAGTAAGGTTTGGTTTACTTCCAACAAAGACTAGTCTATTTTTTCTTTGTTTTTATTTATAAAATTCTGACTTTAGCCATGTAGTTCTTCCTTTACCTGTACCTGTTCTCCTGTTAGAATTCCTGATAACAGGTACAAACAACAAAGAAAATAAACACTTCACTTAACAGTGGAGTGAAGAACTGATAAACTCTATCACATCTTGGGACCCAATTTCACTGTTTTACAATGAATGGAAATGAAGAGCGGAATATCCCCCAGGACAGTGAATACATTTCCACTAACAGGACAATGTTGGAACACTTTTACTTGAAAAGATATAACTCCTTACTGTTTTTTTAAGAGAGAATGTGACAAACAATGGATGGTATAGCAGACTGAGGGAAGTAAGTCTAAGAGGGCAGCATCTAGCAGATAATAAAACTGCAGAAAGGTTTTCAGATGACTGTTGCCAGCGAAAAGCCTGTTAAAAAGAGGTTCCAGTGCTATACTCTTCTAAAAAATGCTGACCTAATTGCAACTACTTTCTGATATTGTTCCCACAAATGGAAATGGGACACTATTACAAATAACAAAAGAGAGAAGCACTAGAAAGGCTAGAGAAAGCTCTATAAGGACCATTCACCAATGAAAAGACAAACATTTAGCACATAGGCTTAGAGATGATGGTCCACACTAGAAGTGAGTAAAGTATATTTTCTTGAATATAGCTATATTTTATTTATTGATTTATTAATTTTTTGAGTTGGAGTCTCACTCTGTCGCCCAGGCTGGAGTGCAGTGGCACGCTCATGGCCATCCCAGTGTCGACCTCTTGGGCTCCGGCGATCCTTCTGCCTCAGCCTTCCAAGTAGCTGGAACTACAGACATGCACTACCACGCCCAGCTAATTTTTTGTTTTATTGTAGAGACAAGGTCTTGCCAAGTTGCCCGGGCTGGTCTTGAATCTGTGGACTCGGGCAATCCACTCGCCTTGGCCTCCCAAAGTGCTGGGATTACAGGCTGAGCCACCGAGCCCGGCCAAATATAGCTTTATTTTAAAAGAATGACTGATAGACTTATTACAGTGGACCTGTTGCAACCTCCAGCTAGAAGTATTTAGTACTGAGAGACGAGAGCAATAATGAATTGAAATAAAATGTAGGCTACTACTTAGCCATGTTAATTCTATATATGCCAGAGGGGAAAAAATGTAATAGCTAAAGGACCCCTCATCAAAACAGAGGGGCCAAATAAAAATATGCAGGAAATTCTTTGATCATACCATTCTTTTTTTTTTTTTGAGTTGGAGTCTCACTCGGTCGCCCAGACTGGAGTGCAGTGGCCGCTCCTGGCCACCGCAGCCTTGCTTTCTGGGCTCTGGCGATCCTTCCGCCTCAGCCTTCCGAGTAGCCAGAATTACAGGCATGCGCTACCACACCCGGCTGATTTTTTATTTATTTATTGTAGAGATGAGGTCTCACTGCCCAGGTGGTTCTCGGACCCGTGGGCTCAGGCAATCCACTCACCTAAGCCTCCCAAAGGCTCGGGATTACAGGCTGAGCCACCGAGCCCGGCTGATCATACCATTCTATGCCATACAATATCCTCAATTCTATTTGGAAGAATAGCTACACCTCAGACAAGCCCATGGACACTCTGGACCTTCTTCTTGGAAAATGGCCTTTGCATCTCATGACATGAGCAACAGCTAGGTAAAAACATACAGAAATATGACTGGACAATGAGTTATATGCAAATTATGAAGAAATGACATGTAGAAGGAAATCCACACTAGTGGAAACCAGACTATACCAATTCATATAAAGCCCTAAAGCACATTATGAAGGATTAAGGTGACCTTTAAACACAGATGACTTCAGAACTAATCAACATGACAGATGTTGCATCTAATGCTAAGTGAGGTCTGCATACACATATAATTAGCTACCTTTAAAGATAAATGGGGGCAATTATTGACTGTGTAACCAGGTATTATTTGAATAAGCAGTAAGCGGGAAAAACACAAGTCAATCTGGCCACTGAATTTTAGGATAAGGCGATTTAACAAATTTATACATGAGACTGCTGTATTGGGAAAAGCTACTGCAGTCCCTTTCGAAAATCAGAACTTTCAGAGCTACTCAACATTTTAACATGAGAAAGTTCCAGAATAGATAGCTGTGTGAGAGGACTGATAAGAGTAGATGAGAATTCAGGAGTCTTCAAGGAGAAAACAAAAACACACATAGAAAAATAAAAATCATGTCACAGAGTAACAACTGTGGATAACAAACCACATGGGACAGCAGATTGAGGGACTTAGCAGCTACAATAACTGGGCAAATTGAACCTCACTTTCTCAATGTAAGGGACTCTAGAACATGCAGTTATGTCTAAAATCATTGATGCAGTACAAAAGGACCATGCTGAATTAACCTAAATAGAGTAGTAGGAATGCAAGAAGAAACTGTTTATCCCTCTATGCCAATAGGAACGGTTTTGCTGGAAAGATTGGTAATAGCAGTTAAACAAGAAAATCTATACATTTAGCAAATAAAAAGAACAACACGAGGAACTGTATAAAAGTTAAGAGATAGAATCTATGCTTTAATTAGAGATTTAGAAACAGCCAGGGAAGACACACACTCCCTGCAAGGAATTTGGACTTTAGGAAACTGGGCCATAATTCCGTATCAAAATAAAACTCAAAGCATAAACACCTGGACAAGATCAGGAAACACAGCCAAGGAAAGATCACCAATCTGCTTCGAATTCTATTGGGTGAGAAATGTAGCTGTAGTAGGATACACCTGGCTGTCTCAAACATGCTAGATCCCGAAGGGTAGTTATTCCTCCAAGTATAACATTAGAGTATGGATTTTATAACAATTCTACAACAGTTTAACGTGAGCTAGTTAAAACTATTAGTGTCTTATGACAGAACACAAGCAACCACGCTAACTTAAGCAGGTCATCAAAATACATCAAGCGAAATCTGTGAGACTACACTAGACCTTGAAACAAGATAAAGATTTGAGCCAGCCTATAAAACAAATAATGTTCAATATGGTCCTTAGATGACAAAGCAGAAAGATACTGCAACCTTATAGTATGTGGAGGTGACTGGTATCTTCTTTATCTGGGACACCTGGAAAGACTATACTGTAATAGTATGTCAGGACCAGAAAATATATATTTCAGTGTTTGATTTGTGTGATTATATGTGTTTAACAATTGTTAAAATGTAACCCTACTCCAATGGATTAATTTCTGTATTAATTAATTAATTATTATTATTATTATTTTTGAGTTGGAGTCTCACTCTGTTGCCCATGCTGGAGTGCAGTGGTACAGTCACGGTCACTCCAGCGTCGACCTGCTGGGCTCCGGCAATCCTTCCGCCTCAGTCTTTCAAGAAGCCGGAACTACAGGTGCGCGCTACCACGCCTGGCTAATTTTTTTTTTTTGAGTTGGAGTCTCACTCTGTCGCCCAGACTGGAGTGCAGTGGCCGCTCCCGGCCACCGCAGCCTCGACCTGCTGGGCTCCGGCGATCCTTCCGCCTCAGCCTTCCGAGTAGCCGGAATTCCAGGCGCGCGCTACCACGCCTGGCTGATTTTTTGATTTTATTGTAGAGATGAGGTCTCGCCTGCCCAGGCGGGTCTCGAACCCGCGGGCTCAGGCAATCCACTCACCTCAGCCTCCCAAAGCGCGGATTACAGGCTGAGCCACCGAGCCCGGCCCAATTTTTTATTTATTGTAGAGACGAGGTCTCGCCAAGTTGCCCGGGCTGGTCTCGACCCCCCAGGTTCAGGCAATCCACTCACCTCGTCCTCCCAAAGTGCTGAGATTACAGGTTGAGCCACCGAGCCCGGCCTCTTGTATTAATTATTGCTTTATGAAACACAATTAGAAATAGAGTTAATACTGATTAAAAAAAGTTGAAGAAATAAAAAATAATTAGGAACAAGAACTAGTGGGGACGATGTTTTCAGGAGAAAAGAAAATTTAGACATTGTCAACAGTTATGCAGCTGTTTATGGTGAAAAGCCACAGCATGGAATTAGGTACTAAACAGGTTTATAAACCAAGCCCTGTTTTTCTCTTATGCAAATTAGCCAACCCCAAGATGTTGATAGAAATAATTGGTTGTCCATTGACGTAAGTCATGTACCTAAAAGTTCAATTACATGTAGAAAGTATTAACTAATTTTAGGAGAATGGAGAGAGTGGCTGATCCAAACTAGCCCTTTTCTGGATCCCCTTGAGATAAGTGCCAAAGCTAATTCTTGTGGGGCATGAAGGAATAGAGACAGGAAGGGGGGGGCGTGGGGGAGGAGAGGGGGAGAGGGAGGGAGGGGTTGGTAGATGGCAACAGACTAGGTAGCACAAGGCTTCATTCCTATGTGCTTTGGCTCAAGTGTGTGGACAGTTATGACTATGTACATCTTTATGTGTGATGATTATGGACTGTTATAGATAATTGTTTATATTTCTTATAAACTTGTTCTAAACCATTTTATTGTTTTGTTTAAAAGATGACTAATAAACTTTCATTCACACATAAAGAACTTGTGGTCTTTTTTTTTTTGAGTTGGAGTCTCACTCTGTCACCCAGGCTAGAGTGCAGTGGCATGCTCACGGCCACTGCAGCCTTGACCTGCTATGCTTAGGCGATCCTTCCACCTCAGCCTTTCATGTGGCCATCTTAAATTACTTGGTGGTGAATTTGGAGGCTACCAAATAGTCACAAAAGAACCTAACTCAACAGAAGGTAGCAGAGCATATTCAGAGAGAATGTTGTACCATAAGTCTGAAGTTCTACTTCTGACTTTGTCAGATGATCTTGAGCAAACCTCTGAACAAAGTCCTTTCTTATTTGCAGAATGAAGGTTATAATAATGTTTCTACTTACCTTCAATGGCAATAAGGAACAAATATAATAATACAGCTTTCAAAGGCTTTGTATGATATATCTGACGTTGGAACGGAATATATTAAATTAGGACTTTTCAGGAATATCTGAAAAATATCTGTATGACAATACCTGAAAGTCTATTTGACATGTTATAATTATCTAATATTTCACCTGTTTGCTAAGAGATTTCTTACTCCAAGTCTGAGTATGGAATCAGGTTTCGTTTCATTCTTTGGAGCTTATATTTTTACCAAATTAAATTCTTTTGGGTAGTCTACCTGAGTTCTAGTAGAAATAATAAAGAGAAAAAAAATATATAAAAAAACCTTTTAGGAAATAATGAATTATATTCCATTTAAGGCTAGAGTTTTGTTCCTGGGGAGGTTATTTAACTAAACATTATTAACCCACAAAGGTGATCATTGTGTTTTTGTTCTGATAATCTTTTTTTTTGGTCAGGGTCTCACTCTGGAGTGCAGTGGCACGATATCATGGCTCACTGCAGCCTCAACCTCCTGAACTCAGGCAATCCTCCTGCTTCAGCCTCCCAAGTAGCTGGGACTACAGGCATGCACCTATTTTTGTTTTTTTGTGGAGAGGAAGTCTTGCTATAATGCCTAGGCTGGTCTTGAACTCCTGAGTTCAAGCAATCATTCTGCCTAGCCTCTCAAAGTTCTGGGATTACAGGCATGAGCCACTGTGCCTGGCCCCGATAATCTTATCTTAATAGACTAGAGGTATTTAGCGATTCTTCTAGGCAATCACTTGTTTAGGGTACACTTCTTGCTTTTTTCAGGGATCCTACTTCCTCCAGTCCATATTTAAAATGTGTTTGTCTTCTGTCTATATAATCCTCAGAAAGCTCACAAACAAACCAACCAACAAAAAACCTCTCACAAAATAAAAATAAAAAAACACCACAAACAACTCCTAGTTCCTGAAGTCATTTTGGGAGTTAATCATATTGATAAATACAACTATTCATCTGCCTCCAATGTCACATCTCTTCAGGGTAATAAAAAATCTTTGAAGGTGATTACCATTATACCTCTGAAAAATGGAACTGCATTTTAGCAAGGTAAGAAAAACTACTGAGGTCTTTATTCCTAGTCACAATTCCATCTTAAAGATCCTTGAAAAGTGCTGGAAGTATACCAATAAATAATTTTTAGTTTAACACAAGCATTCACATAAAGTCGACTGGGGGCTGCAGTTATGAAACACAACTTTAGTGTTTCAGATTCCTTTAACCAAAAATATTACTAACAAAATCTGTTGTTGAAAACACATACATACACAAGCCTCTATATTATGACAAATTCTAGAAACATTGATCATTTAAAATAGTTTTAGTCTTAATTATATTTGGGGAATTACTGGCTTTTCTTGAAACTGTATCTTCTAAATTTTTAATGTTGGCAATACCCTAACTTCTAGCTTTAGAAAACCAGCTGTGTTACATCTCATTTTATAGAGAAAAAATATTGTTTTGTGTGGAATATAGCCTTTGAGCTCAGGTTTTAAGAGACATGTTGTCTCTTTAACATCTAAGGTGTGAGTAGGCTTATTTTTGAATCCTTTCCTAAGGTTCAGGAGTTCCCAAACTCCTTCACCCATTGAGAAAGTTTCCCTTTGTACTGGGTATTTCTTCATTTTTTCCCAGTTGGAATGACATCATACTTTAAGAAAAGATTAAACGAAGTGTCATCAGGGATGGCACTAGAGAGTGGAGAAGTGGAGCATTCATTTGCTCTGTTCTATTCCTGATTTATGGACACAGAGGAAGTACCCTACCTCATGGTCCAACTGGTATCAAGCATGGAATCAAGTGGAAAAGAAGACAGTTTTTCTCTTTTAGCTCAGTTATGCCATTCCCATTTAGAGGTTGTTTCTCTTTGAATAATTCAGGTCCATTATGAGAGATAATTCTTGTCCATTCTCCCGCAGTCTTCTTTAGGGTCTGAAGATCATCTGGAAAAAGTATCCTTTTAAAAAATGTTTCCAATTTGTTTAGGGGCTCCCAGCATATAACTTTCAGATGGAATGTGTTCCTCCAGATCCTGGGGTTTGACCCACTTAAGGTGCTAATATGGTTTTCTTCTTGATGACTTAGCACACATAAACTATATTCCTCCAAGGAATTTGAGGAATTTTGTACAACATGGAAAATCTTAATTAACTTTTCATAAATATAATGAAAGCATAAAGTTAGCTTCCATTCATTTAAAACTTAAGTTGCCTAGTTTCAGCACATCCTACATGAGAAGAGTTTATACTACAAAAATTGACTATCAAGTGTATTGTATAACATGATACAATAAAGATTAACATCATGATCTTTTTTATGTTTGTGTCCTTAAGCACTGTGTGTTTCACTGCTTTAAAGGCTAGATTGTGGCTATGTATTGAACAGACTTACCCGTCTGCTTCTTTAAATGAAAGATTTTTTTTTTGAGTTGGAGTCTCACTCTGTCACCCAGGCTGGAGTACAGTCTTACATTCATGGCCACCACAGCCTCAACCTGCTGGGCTCAGGCAATCCTTCTACCTCAGCCTTCCAAGTAGCTGGAACTATAGGCGTGCGCCACCACACCCGGCTGATTTTTTGATTTATTGTAGAGACGAGGTCTCACCAAGTTGCCCAGGCTGGTTTCAAACCCCTGCTCAGGCAATCCTTTTGCCTCCGCCTGCCAAAGTGCTGGGATTACAGGCATGAGCCACTGCACCAGGCAAATCAAAGACTTTTAAGAATGAAGTTCTCACAGACACCTGAATTGTTGGAACCTCAATAGCTCATAGCTCTGTGTTTCTTACCCAAACACACTGAAGTTAAAATTACAAACATACTCCCAAAACATGGACATTGCTGATTTGTTCAAGAAGGTGAGTATTCAGCTTCAAAGTAGACATATGGAATGAGAAGAGAGAAATTAGAGGCTGTACTCATTAGAGATTCAATGAAATCACATATTTAAAAGGAAAAAAAAAACCAACGAATTCACAGATTGAAAAGGATTACAGTGATTTTAGTGAAAATGAAGTCACAATTCAGAAGGGATTTATAGAGTTTGACGAGTATAAATCACATTTTACATTCCCAAAACAATAGCTATGGAATACAAATCTTAAGATATGTTTGCTTTCTCAGGCCTGCCCTTTTAATCAGTGTGGCTTAATTTGAAGAGAAAGTAATTAAGCTAAATTTTTTTTTTTGAGTTGGCGTCTCACTCTATTGCCTAGACTGGAGGGTAGTGGCACGCTCACAATCACCGCAGTCTCGACCCACTGGGCTCAAGCGATCCTTCCGCCTCAGTATTCCAAGTAGCTGGAACTACAGGCATGTGCCACCACTCCCGGCTAATTTTTTGATTCATTGTAGAGATGAGGTCTCACCAAGTTGCCCAGGCTGGTCATGAACCTGTGAGCTCAGGCAATCCTCTCACCTCGGCCTCCCAAAGTGCTGGGATTATAGGCATGAGCCACCGTGTCCGGCCTATTAAGCTAAAATTGATCTATGGCCATTGCTAAAATAATTTATCTTGTACAATTTGGAAATATATAAATCTCACAATTACTCTGAAGTGCCTGGCTATAGGACTATACTTTGGGCCATACTTGGGATTACGTGGTTGTTTGAAATTATATTCTTTATTATGAAATTGTTGACATTAATGTTGAAAGTCACTCATGGCCAGGATTGGTGGCTCAGCCTGTAATCCCAGCACTTTGGGAGGCTGAGGTGAGTCTATTGCCTGAGCCCGTGGGTTTGAGATCAGCCTGGGCAACTTGGCGAGACCCCGAGTCTTCAATAAATAAAAATAAAATTAGCTGGGCGCACCTGTAGTTCTGGCTACTTGGAAGGCTGAGGCGGAGGGATTGCCAGAACCCAGCGGGTCGATGGTGGGGTGGCTGTGAGTGTGCCACTGCACTCCAGCCTGGGTGACGGAGTGAGACTCAAAAAAAAAAAAAGAAAAGAAAAGTCACCCACTATTTCTGCTGCAGACCTGGAGTTGGAGTTTGATGTGGTCTGAAACAATTCAGTCTATTAAAAACCAGGGTTTTCCCACATTGAGATACCATCTAACCCCTATAAGAATGGCCATCATTAATAAAACAAACAACAACAGATACTGGCGAGGATGTGGAGAAAAAGGAACGTTTCTACACTGCTGGTGGGAATGCAAACTGGTGTAGCCTCTTTGGAAGACAGTGTGACGATTCCTGAAAGAACTAGAAATTGACCTTCCATATGACCCAGCAATTCCCCTATTGGGAATATACCCGGAGGAACTCAAATCATTCTACAAAAAAGATACCTGCACACGTATGTTTGTTGCAGCTCTATTCACAGTAGCAAAAATATGAAACAAACCGTGTTGCCCATCGAAGCTGAACTGGATTAAAAAATGTGGTACATATACACGATGGAATATTATGCAATCATAAAGAAGGACAAATATATGGACTTTGCAGCAACTTGGATGGATTTGGAGTTGATCATACTCAGTGATTTATTGCAGAAACAAAGAACAGAGTTCCATATGTTCTCACTCATAAATGGACCTTGAACAATTATAATGCTATAAGAAAGCAATTGGCAGTAGTGGGAAACTGTCGGGGGAAGGGGTGGAACTGGCAGTTGAGGGAAACTGCCAGGAGAGGGAGAGGCATACCTCATCAACAAGGGTACCTGCATGATCAATGTTTGTATACCTAACCCTGAAATGTACCCCACATCTTTATACTAAAAATTTTTTAAAAACCAGGGTTTTCATTGATTTGATTCACAATGATCAGTGAATAGCACCAGGCCTTAAATTGTTGATCTTTGCATAAATACAATATTTATTTATGTATTTGAGTTGGAGTCTCACTGTCACCCAGCCTGGAGTGCAGTGGCATGCTCACGGCCACTGCATCCGCGACCTGCTGGGCTCAGGTGATCCTTTCACCTCAGCCTTCCACATAGCTGGAACCACAGGTGTGAACCACCATGCCTGATTAATTATTTGATTTATTGTAGAGACGAGGGCTAACCAAGGTGCCCGGGCTTGTCTCAAACCCCTGGGCTCAGTAATCTTCTCACCTCCATCCCCCAAAGTGCTGGGATTATATGTGTGAGCCACTGCACCCGGCTAATACAGTGATTTTTTTTTTTTTTTGAGTTGGAGTCTCACTCTGTCGCCCAGACTGGAGTGCAGTGGCCGCTCCCGGCCACCGCAGCCTCGCCTGCTGGGCTCCGGCGATCCTTCCGCCTCAGCCTTCCGAGTAGCCGGAATTACAGGCGCGCGCTACCGTGCCCGGCTGATTTTTTTATTTATTGTAGAGATGAGGTCTCGCTGCCCAGGCGGGTCTCGAACCCGCGGGCTCAGGCAATCCCCTCACCTCAGCCTCCCAAAGGCGCGGGATTACAGGCTGAGCCACCGAGCCCGGCATAATACAGTGATTTTTAAATAACACTTTTGCATTGCTGCTGAATATCTATAATTGTGAATGGTTAAGGGGTGCTACTTTGCCAGTGTTATGGATTAAAAATAATGTGGCCTGCAAAATATGAAACTGTACTTAGGTTAGCTATTGAAAGAAAAGTGGACACACCAAAATGTGTACATCTTCAAAAATGAATCGTAGTGATGATGGTTGCACGATGTGAATATATGTAATGCCACTGAACTGTAATCTTAAAAATGATTAAAATGTACTGGGCTTAGTGGCTGAGCCTGTAATCTCTGCAATTTGGGAGGCTGAGGTCAGTGGATTGCCTGAGCCTGCAGGTTCTAGACCAGCCTGGGCAACTCGGGGAGACCTTGCCTCTACAATAAATCCAAAATTAGCCAGGCATGGTAGTGCATGCCTGTGGTTCTGACTACTCGGGAAGCAGAGGCAGAAGGATCACTGGAGTCCAGTGTGTCGTCGCCGGGGTGGCTGTGAGCATGCCACTGCCCTCCAGCTTGGGAGAGGGAGAAAGACTCCAACTTAAAAAAAAAAAGATTAAAATGGTAACGTTTATATTATGTATATTTTACCACAATAAAAAAAATGACTCTGTCTAATGTCCACATCAAATGAACCCTGGGAATAATGTTGGAATCTCTGATGCTTAGTTAAGAGAACAAAAAGAAATAATATAACCCCTTGGCACATTCAAGTTGTTATAATGGTAGTTGAGAAATACATCATATGAACATATAGTGGCATAAAGATACTCTATAATAGCAATGATAAGACAAATTATGAAACAAGGAACATGGGGAACAACATTTTGGGACAGTAAAAGTACTAAAACAAATTTAAAAATGATGAGTAGGTCAATAAGAGTTGGAGGGCAGTTAATGTAGAACACAGAGCTGATCTGTGGTCATATGTCAAGCAGAAGCCTGTGAAAGTAAGAAACAGTGGTTTCCAAATGAAGCAGTAACTAAAACTGGCTAATGAAGATTATGTGAGCAGAAGGAGTCAAGCCATAAAATAGTTAGAAGGTGATCTATCAATACAAAATTGGTGAAATATTGCACTGCCATTGAAAATAAATGCTTTGTTAATTTTTAGAAGGATGGGGTGTCTAAAATTGTAAAATTTATCTCCTGTTTAGTGGGGTGAGGAATGCAGATTTTTTGTCATATTCTGCAATTATCTATTTTTAAAATTAAAAAAAAAAATTTTAATTTTTGAGTTGGCGTCTCACTCTGTCACCCAGGCTGGAGTGCAGTGGCACGCTCATGGCTACTGCAGCCTCCACCTGCTGGGCTCAGGTGATCCTTCCACTTTAGTTTTCCAAGTAGCTGGAACTACAGGCGCACACTACCATGCCTGGCTTATTTTTTGATTTACTGTAGAGATGAGGTCTCACCAGGTTGCCCAGGCTGGCCTTGAACCCCTAAGCTCAGGCAATCCTCTCACCTCGGTCTTCCAAAGTGCTGGGATTACAGGCTTGAACCACCGCACCTGGCCCAATTATCTATTTTGAAAAAATGATTCTCTTTTCATTAACCATTCTGTCACTTGGAAGCAATTCATGTTCTAAAAATGCCTGCAAGTTTTTTTTCATATTATTATAAAAATTTATGTAAAGTGAAAAAACACTGAAATTGTAATATATATCATTAATGGAAATACATACATATATATATATCAAAACGTAGAAAAAGCAATTAGACCTTACAGCAGACTACTTAACATAATAACTGATATTACACTTCAACAACAGGGCTGTGGGAGGGAGAGAGGGGTAATAGAGGCGATAGGCCTTTGCTATATCTGTTACCTGCAATTTTAATGCACAGAATCAGACCATATATCATGGGACCACCATATATAGCCATAAAAATAATAATAGCAGCTAATACTTACTGAATGCATTCTGTATGTTCAGTATTGTGCTATGCATAAGTACATTACCTGTTTTATTTTATTTAGTCTTCACATTTCTCCACGGAGGTATTTGCTCCTGTTATTACCTCATTTTTCAGAAGAAAGTGAGGGTAACGAACTCCAAACTTATTGAAATATAGCCGGCAAATGGCAAAACAGAACAAGGGGACTCACCGATGAGCCTAGCCATTTACCACCTCTCCCCATCTAACCTTTTCGATCTTCAGGTTGTTCTTTTGTCATTTTAAATTCCTACTCTAGGTTGCCCCTGTACTTGTTTTTGCCTCATTTCAAAAGCATAGTTTTTGTTTCTGAGAGAAAGGGACCAGGTGAACACACAATATGGATTTGCTTCAGAGCCTGGATCCATGAAGAGATGCACTACTGGTTGCCCTTCAGCTGGCAAGCACCTCTCGGTTCCACCTGTTTGAACCTAACTCCAGGTAGCGTGGAAGAGAGATGGAAATGGACATTATAGCACTTCTGGTGTCATGTGCTGAACACTAGCTTTTCTTATTTATTTTTCACAATAACTCTATGAAGTGGAGAAACTATTATGGTAACCCCATCAGACTAATATGGTTCAACTTTTATGTGACAAAGTTGTGAGTTGGTTTTCAGTTGCCCTGGACCCCTAGGTTGAAGGTCACATAAATTGAGTATGCCCAGATGAACCAATTAGGCAACCTAAGTGCTTGGACTGAGGAGTAGGGACTGGATTAAGAAGCAGGCACCACACGACAAGATCTAGAATCCAATCAGATTGCACTCTGACACCACCCGTGGCAGGATCCAGTCAGACCATGCCTAGATCATCATCTCATTGCAAGATTCAATCAGATCATGCCTCATTACCCTGTGTTTGCAAAACCTGACCCAAACCCCAGCTCAGAAAGACACTGCTTTGGTAACTAACTATCCCAGGTATTCTTCTTTTTACAAGTAATAAAATCCCCTTACTAACACCTCCTTAGTTGTGGTCATTAGGTTGATAACTGCCAAGCGACCAAACCCAGCTGTTGTGTGAGTAACATCATCTCTATTTTATAAATGAGAAAACTAACATGAAAATTTCAGTGAATTTTCAGGTCATACAGCTAGTGGATCAGAATTCCATCCTCAGTTGCTCTGCTTCCATAGCCTCTGCTCTTTCCAAAGACCTGCTGTCTCCTTAAAGAGCTAAATTAGGCTTGCTAGAAGGCTCCCCCAAATTGTTTGATAAGATTGCATAGAACAGCACCTGCTAGATTATAAATCTGTCCTAGCTGGAAAGCAAAGCCTCTCCTTCTGTGATCTGCTCGAATGACCTCTCTCAGAGGTGAATCTTAATGATTTGGATATCACGGTTTGGAGCAAATGTTGCTCCAGCCTTCTACTGAACTATAAACCCTGAGTATGACTCCACCTTTCAAATGTACATCTCAGCCTCCCTTGCTAAACAGCTTCCAGAGACTCATTTGTGTCAGCAATTACCAGCATCTGGACAGTGAGCCTTCCGCGACTACTGCCTCCCTTGATCCCAGTATATAAGGTAGGATCCTTTGTTATGTGCTCTCACAGAACACCGTACCTTCAGAGTACTTATATTAGTATGTAATTATATATTCATTAAAGCAATCACTTACTTAATGTTTACAACCAGCTTGTAAGCTCAGTGAAGGTAAGGTCAGTGCCTATCTTCTGTATCCCAGCACCTAGAATAGTACTCAATAAGCATTTATTGAATGAGTGAATGCTTTTCCATCAAAGAATTAGATAGTTGCTTATCTGGACATAAAGAAAATATGCAGAGACTTTCTGTGCCTTGGATAAATGGGCCTAACTGTGAGGCCTGTCTAACCATTTGTTTGTTAGAGGGCTGAGTGGTAGTAAAATGCTGACTCTGGCTTTGCTGTCTTGGACTCTGAGGCCTTAAGCATCCCTGAAAGCAGAGATGAGCTCAGCTTACCTCTTTCTGGTGGTATTTGATTGCCACCTTCAGCTTGGCCAGGTCGTGGTATTTCTGAGGATCAAGCTCTTCACTGTGGTCATCTCTATGGTTGAGAATGATTTCCAGTTCCCGGGAGCTCCGAGCTTGGTCCAGCAGGTCTTTGGCGAAGAGCTTGCACTGCTGAGAGAGCTCCTCATACTCGGCCTTGAACTCATTCTCCACTTTGCTGAGCTCCTTGAGCTCCCAGCCCAGTCGGAAGGCAGTCAGGATGGGGTCCTCGCTTGATAAAGCAATGAGTGAGGGACTTGCCAGAGCCTTATAGATGTTCAGTCGGGAGCGAGAGTGGCGTAAGCTGTCTACCTCTGAACTAGACACACATTCCACACAGTTGCAGCGGATCTGGTGTGGCCGTGGTATAGTGACTCGTTTTTGGACAAGCAATTTGATGATCTCATAGTTGTTGGTGTGGGCAGCCAGCATGATGGGAGTGATGTCCGGTGTGAACTCAGAGAACTGGGTGTCCATCATCAGAGTAGGGACCTAGGTACAAGAAATGAGAAACATAGAAGGGCAAAGTAAAAGTTTGGAGAGAGAAGAAGCATAGTGCCTATCAAATGTTGGTAATTTCAGAAATTAGAGTCTCCATTCTCTTGTCAATTCTCCTTACCTCTTAAACCTCTTTCCTTATAGCTAACGTTGGTGGAATTGTAACTGTACCAGAGAAATCTGGCTCTACTTTTATGGAACAAAGTTGTGAGTTGTTTTTTAGTTGCCATGGAACCCCAGGTTAAAGGTCAGGTAACCTGAGCATGCTCAGATAAATCAAGTGGGCAACCATCTGGGAAATTTAAGTGCTCAGACCAAGGAGGAAAGACAGAATTTAGAAGTGGACACTGCATGGCAGAATCCAAGATTCAATCAGTTTGAGTTCTGTCATCACCCCATGGCAGGATCCAATCAGATCGAACTTTGGTATCACCCCATGCCAGGATCCAATCAGATCATGCCTCCCAGCATCACCTCATTGCAAGATCCAAACAGATCGTGCCTCATTATCCTATGCTAATAAAAGCCAATCCAAACTCCAACTCCGGTAGAACAGATTTGAGTTTTTCCTTCTGTTTCCTTGTCAGTCAACTTGAAATAAAGCTTTTCTTTTCTTGAAATCTGGTGCCATGGTATTGGCCTCTATGCACACTGGGCAGAGAGCCCATTGACTGCTCAGTAACAGAATGCTTGTTGTGTGTCAGGTATTCTTCTAAGCACTTGGTATATCTTTACTCATTTAATATCTACAGCAACTGTGTGAGGTAAATATTCTCCAGATATGAAGAAGCTGAGACACACAGAGGTTAAACAATATACCTAAGGTCACACAGTTTTTACTAGCAGAGCCAAGATTCAATCTTGGGCAATATGGCTCTAGGTCTTGGCACTTAAATTATGCAAGGACAATACGCCCAATTTTGACTGAGATGTGATGGGGGATATTAGAGAAGTAAAGAGTGTTTTTGCTGATCTTATGGAACGTAGTTGGGTAGATCAAACTTACATAAAATTGGTAATAGTACATAGTAGCATCTGCTCAGTTCCAAATGAACAGTAAAGAGTACAGGAATATTTATTTGAAAGGCTAATGACAACCAGTAATCTGGAAGACTGTGTCACTAAATTAAACCCTGGTGTCGAAAGAAAAGACACCCTCAAATGGTTACAATGATTTTGTAAGTATATGGGATTTCAGGGGACGGAGACCAAGGCCAGATAGGATTTATCCAACTTCTTGTAGGTTCTGGGAAGGTAGAGAGAATTTGTTGTTATCAAAAGGAAGTACTATGCAAATGAGGACTTCTAGGCTTAGGGAGGAGTTACTAACAGCAAAAGGACCTTCAATAAACCTGCTATGTCCTCGGTGTAATGTATGGTGTAAATAACAGCTAAAGGTGAAAGGTATGGGGGGTTATTTGGGTATTCAGGAGCACTTCTGGGTGAGCACAGAACCTGGTTAATGAATTAGAAAAAAATCTTTGAAATTTAAAATGTGTCTTTAGGGACCCTGACTGTTCTCTGTCTAGTAGGGAAAACTGAGGCAGCTCCCGAGATTCACAGAAACATCTAAATGTGGTAGGATCTAGAAGTAGAGAATGGAGAGGGCTAGCATAGTCAGAGGAAGCTTTATGGAGGAATGGAGCTGAGTATTCAAAGCATGAATAGGATTCCAGAAGACTGGGAAACACTGATCTTATTACACTTTAGGAAATGAGAAGAAAACTAGTTCCAATTACTCACTTTAACTGGAAAGAACAGAACATGGGTAATTGAGAATGTTACAGAATAGATAAATAGTGTTTTAATCAACAGTTTCTAATTGACATTGTCACAGAATAGACAAAGAGTGTTTTAATCAACAGTTTCTAATTGAGATTGTCACAGAATAGACAAATAGTGTTTTAATCAATAGTTTCTTTTTACTCTCAAACTTCTTTTTAAAAAATAATAAAACAACCCACAGTTGCCGGCAAACTGACAAAAGGATGAGTTACTGTTTTTCAACATCTTTGCCTTCCTCCCACCTTGCATGAGGGATTCCCAAACAGGGAAGTGGCCAGAAAACAGGGAGTGGGAGAAAGGTGGAGGAGGAGGAGTTTGCAAGAAACCTGTTTCCTTCACTGATGGTTGCATCAGCCTCTGAATAGTTGAAGCTGGCTGCACATTGGTCATCAATTGCTAGGAGGGAGCAGCAAGTAAACATTGTTAAATATTTAGAAGGAGCAGCTACTAACGAGACTGCAGGAAGTGAGCAACTGGCTCATAAAGTAAATTGGACATAGGAAAGAATAATCTCAGAAATTAACACAAGCCTACAGGCTAAGGAAGAAGTAGGTCTGAGTGGGCCTGGAAATGAACATAAACACTATCGGCATAAAGCCTAGAGTTGGGAGAAATGGTAAGTGAACAATTTGTCACAGTCTGCTCAGGAAGAAAAGAACTTAGATCTGGGAAATCTACTTTCTCTGGTCAGGGACATCCCTGAGTCTCTGTTTTGTGGGGAAGGGGAGAGGGGCTAACCGTAGCACAGGAGTCTCTAGGTTACACAGGAGGCACGAGGTACAGGTCTGCTTCCTACTACACTGCTTGTCCTGCTCCCTTTCTTTTCCATCCCTTGTTCTTTCTAAGTTTCGTATTCATTTCCTTTCTTTTATTCTATGTCAGTGCTGCCAGTCCTATTAAAGACACACATCAATACCTGTGAATATTGCTTAACCCCACTTGTGTCATTGAGCCAAAAGGTTGCTGTCTATGCCTAGAGTATGAAAGACTTTCTTGAGCTGATTCCATTGACCAACAAGGAGCTTTCTGATCTCCATTTGTTTCTGATTCTCCATTTTCTCCAGAGAGAAAATATTTTCCAAAGAAAATTGGTCTGTAATGACCAACCATGCCATTCCACCCAGACTGCCTTTTCTTCTCCTATCAGTGTTGTCACTCACAGATTACCATACCTATCGCACTTATTGCTCTCTGTGTGTATCTTTGTGAGATCTCCTGTGTGGAATGAATGATTTCATTCTATTTCTCTGTTGGTCAAGGGTCGTTGCAAGCATGGATCCTTAAATAGCTTCTCCTCCTAACTTTGAGCTCTTCCCTTGTTGCCCACCCAAATATCCAATTTATTCAAGACAATCACTTTTCTGGTGCCACTTTACATTATTCTCAAATTATTTCTCACATGTATTTCTTACCTCCTCAAGAAGGTTGTGAACTCTTTGAAGGCAGAGTTGCCTTGGTCTGCTCTTGTTTCCCCTGTAGCATTGAGCACAGTGCTAGATACAGTGGGCACCCAGCAAAAAAGGAATTAAATTTCTTATTTCACATTACAAAATTGACTCTTTGGTTTACAAACCTGTCTCTCACAATTTGGGTCAATATGAGCTAATTTTCTTGGACTTTTCCTAGTCATGGCCAGCTTAGAAGGTAGATATCCCAAGACGCTAAAGAGGTTTAACAGAGTAGCTTATAGGGAACTACTGTGAAGTTTCAAACATCAGTCAGTTTCTGCCTATCATTTGCACAATTCTCTTGATTCAGAATAGAGATTCTGATTCATGGATTTCTACTTCTCCTCTCTGCTCAGCTTCTTCTTCCTCTCATCACCCTGCTGTTTTTTTCCCTTCTCAGGCTGTTCGGGGACCATGACTATCATCAGGATGGCTATGGTAAAGAAAGAGAAAATTATATAATGAGGGTCAGAGGTTCCTGATAATAATCTAGACTTTATGATGAACAGGTCCCAAACAGGTAACAGAAATGAAGATCAGGGGATGGTGGTACAGGCCTGTAATCCCAGCTACTTAGGAGTCTGAGGCGGGAGAATTGCTTGAGACCAGGAGTTTGAGGCTACAGTGAGCTATCATTGCTCCACTGCACTCCAGCCTGGGAAGGGAATGGGAGTTGAGGAAAAGAATAATGCATAATTTGGGTTAGTGAATGGTATTGGCTCCTGCAAATTGTTTTGTTGTAAGCACGAATGATGGCTCATGTGTTCTTTCCTATCTGTCTCTAGAATCACTGCTTAATTTATGATCCTCACCATCTCTTCATCTGAACTAATGACATCTTTTAACCAGTCTTATCCTTCTGAATCTTATCCAATAGTATGATGCAGCTGGCTCCCACCAGCTGGGGAGAGCTGGCTGTCTGCTTCTCTTCCTAACTCTATGTCCACAATGTCATATTAGTAGCTGGAAATTGGCCACAGTGGGAGTATTTACAGCACAGAAGTCAGCACACATCACAAATCAGGATCTTTTCCTCTGCCCCATGGAGAGCTGGTTGTTAAACATTGACTGGCACATTTACCACTGCCACTTTTGACACTGGCCAAACTAATGAACTATGCCACTCTCTTGACTAAAAACCCTTCAGTGACTCCCCATGACCAACAGATAGCATCCAAGTTCCTTAACATAACATACATGGCCTTTAATCATTTGGCCCCTGCCTAAAAGTTCAGTTTTCCATCTCATTTTAGTCCCATAACTTATGCGTTACCATAAAGGTCACAAACTGGCTTGCTCAAACCAAATTTGCCTCACATACGTATTTCGTTTGGCCTGCACACTCTTTAAAATTTTTGAGCCAACATTTAAAACATTAAGAGCTTCTATCCCCAAATCCATATTTCTGGTTTTTCTTCAAAAATTATGTTTTTCAAGGGGTGGGCCAAGGTGCCTGAGGAGATGAGGAGAGGGTGAAGTCCACAGCAAAGGTTGATCTTGGTTTGGAAGAAGGAAGGATGCCTTATCCTCAGGGACTGGAGGAAAATGTGAATTGAGTGGAGCTGTCAGTACATTTGTTGCTGGAGAGAAATGGAAATTGATGTACTTTACATCTAAAAATGCTGCTTTCTCATTGAAGTAGGATGTGAAATCAGATGCTATGAGTGAGGGAGGTCGAAGTTGGCAGAATGTGTGGGGAGAACTGACTATGAAAAAGTTGCTATGGGGAAAGTAAGAGGAAGCTGACGAAAGGAATGTAGAAGGATGACCTAATAGTCCTGAAGTCTCAGGTAAATTAGAAGCTATAAATTTGTAATGGCAGAGATGCACAAAAGTATGTGACTTTTTTTTCTCTCTAGCAATTTTAACAATCCAAAGCAGGGATGGAGAATTCAAGCTTTTGGATAGATCCAAGGTTGAGGTTTTGCAAGGGTGAGAGGAAGTTGAGGAAGAAGTAGTTCAGGTGATAAAGCTTGAGGTCCATATCAAGTAAGTAAGGACTACCTGGGAGGAAATGGAGGCATTGAGGGACTTGAGGTCTCTCTGAAGTCAAAGGGCAGCTAGAGTTAGAGTAGACAAAATGGGAGAATGGGTGACCAGGTCAGAGAGTAGGGTACAGGTGAACATGATGTCCACGGTGGACCAGTGTTGAATTACTCCCAGCTCTGGGGTTAGCCATGTGTGGCATAGTGGGTTGAAGTGGAGTGGACGTGAAGGTGAGTGGAAGTGGAGAGGCCAAAAAGCTGATGGGCTAGGATGCTGGGTGGGTTGTCCACATGGATGCTGAAGTCATCCAGGGTGATGGCATGTCTTGGACTGGAGAGAACAACTGTGGGGCCATGATAATGAGAACACTTTGGATAGTGTCTAAATCAATAAATGACCAGGAGATGAAAAAAGGTGACACTGTGTTCATACTATTCTGAGGAGGTATCCTACAGTGGAATTTAGGCAAATTCTCTTGTCTTTGTCATTGTGTGCCTTTATTCACTTGCCTACAAAAAGGGAAGATAACAGCAACTGGGTAAAATTGTGAGGATTAGATGAATTCGTGTGTATTGTCTACACGGGGTTTAGAACATATTAGGGTCTCAATAAATGTGGTATTTCTCATTGTAACAATAGATGTGTTATAAAAATATATCAATCAAAAGCACACTCCCCACCACAGTAATAGTTTTCCCTTTACCATGCCCTGGGAAAAACTATGATATATGGGTAGTCTTAAAAGCATCTCCCCTAATTCTCTTTTGTGTACTTTTTAATGGTCTACCTAACTTAATACTAGTTAACTCAGTGCTGTCATGCAACTTCCCCATGTGGGCTTAACCAGTACTGTCTTTTATGGGTTGGTCTTGTATTTTAGACTACATCTGTATAGAGTAGATTCACTAAATTTTATCAGTTTTGCATCCAGGTCCCTGGACCTTTGGTTCCACATAAGTGACTGACCAGCTAATATCTAAAAAAAAAATCACATCAATTTGGTAATATTGGTAACTATATTTGGATCTGTCCCTGGCAGGGAGTATGTACATTTTAACTGGTGGAACCTAGAAAGAACACCTTGGCCTTGGCCAAATGGTGAGAATTTCAAAGAGAAGTAGGCTGGTAGGGACTTCAGTTTACTGAAGGTCTTCCCTGGGCCTTATGATTCACTGTACAGCTTGCTTCCTACTCCACTTCAAGATAGAGTGGACGCTACTACTAGTAGTGCTTTGTACATACTTAAACTTCTTCCTAGCAGCTGTCAAGAAAAAACTGTGAAAGACTTCAGATTGTGCAAACAAAATAAAAACCTGGAGCTGCTTTCATTGCCTTTGGGTTACTTTACAACTCTGTAAATTGTAATGCAAATATTTATTGTCTGATGGAATGCAATTGATTATTGCCTTGTGGATACTGACTATTTTGTATCCATTTGTAAATTTTAGCATTCCTGATAGTCTATATCAGGGGTGTGCAACCTTTTGGTTTCCCTGAGCTGTATTGAGTAAAGAGGAATTGTCTTGGGTCATACATAAATTATATAATGTAATTAGTGTATATATAATAAGACTTTTATTTTTTATATTTTTTATAAAGTTTAGAAAAATGTGAACAATATAAAACTAGTGGGAGATTTGACCTTGCTTTTGTAAAATTAATCTATCACTGTCTGGTTCAATGGAGTGGTCACAATTCTTAGTTCTCGAGGTGCTCGTCAGAAATGTTTGTTCAAAATTTGCTCTTTGTGTGCTTCATAAGTGAAAACAGCTGCTCACAAATGTATGCGCTGCCAAAACGTGATGTCATGAATAAGGCATGATTGTGATTTTCAGCACATGATATTAAAAGATTTTGTGGGACCACATTACTAGCTGTCTTGGGCTGAACATGGCCTATGGGCTGTGGGTTGGACATGCCTGGTCTATATAAAAGAAGAGCAAACTCTCTGTAAAAGGCCAGATAAGAAGTATTTTTGGCTTTGTGTATCATACAACTTTGCCACTGTAAAACAAAAATAGCCATAGGTGGAAATGAATGGGTGTGGCTATGCTCCAATACATTTTATTTACAAAAACAGGTGACAAGCCAGATTTGGCCTAGAGGTCACAGTTTGCAGACCTCTAGCCTACTGGTTCCCTCATTAATGAGTTGGATAAAATCTTTGACATGTGTTTAAATTTGTATGAGGATCATGATTTAACTTCTTTTGAAATTATCCTTTAACAGTCATTTTGTGTTCAGACTGAAGTCAGGTGAAAAATTCAATTTTATTCTTTCTTATCAAGTTTTGTCTTCTCTTTGAACTCCAAAAATCATACTGAGTGGTCTTGGGCTTCCTGTTAAAAATCACATGTGATTAAAAAAAAATAATAGAGGGAGGGAGATGGGGAAGGAATTAATAGGCCAAGAAATTAGATTTGGTTCATATTATCTATAACTATATTTCTTTTTTTTTTTTTTTTTTGAGTGAACTCTCATTCCGTTACCCAGGCTGGAGTGCAGTGGCATGCTCATGGCCACCCCAGCATCGACCTGCTGGGGTCTGATGTCCTTTCACCTCAGTCTCCCAAGTAGCCAGAACTATAGGCGCGTGCTACCACTCCTGGCTAATTTTTTCATTTATTGTAGGGACAAGGTCTCGCCAAGGTGCCTGGGCTGGTCTCGAACCTGTGGGCTCAAGTAATCCACTCGCCTTGGCCTCCCAAAGTGCTGGGATTACAGGCTGAGCCACTGAGCCTGGCCCATAACTATATATCTAAAGAAACCTGGTCCATAAATTGACTTGACTAAATTTTAAAATTTTCAATAATGTGGGCTAAGGACGTGGCCACTAAGAAGTTGCATTGCCTTGTTCTCCCTGGCGCTTTGCATTCAGGCCTTAATGAGTTTACACCTGGATCTGCCCTAGGACTCCTTATTGAAAAGCTAGGATCCTGATTAGGATCCTTTTAGAATAATGAGCATGGGACAGAGTTGCTGAGCACAAAGCTCATCACATAAACAGTTGCAGTGCAGCAAACAAAGTAAACTAAAGTCAGCTTTATATTTTCAGCTAAATACCATTGCCAAAAGACACCACAGAGGAATACATGATGCTCCTTTCTCCCCACTCTCCAGACTGCCAAAAGCTTTTACAGGGTTATTGGTCACAAGGGGCTCAAATGATACATCCATTTCCATGAACCTCATCACTGGATACAATGTACTAATTGGAATTTTTCTGAACCCTATTGTTACAGCTTTAGGCAGGCGCCCTTGGTGGAGTTTATCACAGGCTTCTGAAATTAAATCCCCCATTTGTAATTAATAGGCGGACCCTTATCAGTAGCCACCTCATTAATACCCACAATGCCGTCGGTTCACAGACTCAACCTCTTAGATTGGCATGCCCTCACACAGTTGGTCTGATAGCATCACATTGGAAAGGAATCTACTGTCTTGTGCCTGGATTTAGTGAAATTGTAATCCTTCTTTTTTCACCTGCTGCATCACCTCCTAACCACCTTTATTTCCCAGATAAAATCATTGTTCAGCCTCTCCCAGCAGTCCAAGGAACTGCTGGAAATAAAACTTCATTTCTCTGTATTACTCAGAAGTGAAGAACATCGGCATCTAATCATGTCCCATCATCAGCTTCCTGCTCTGTCTACCTATCAGATTAGTTAGCTAGTAGTGCATGAGAGACATGAGCTACTTTGGATCAGCCATTGGCATCAGATGGGTAAGCATCTGTTCCCAGTAAAAATGGAACCATCAGAATTAAGATTTGCTAGATCTTCTCAGCTGACTTCAAGGCCAAGGTGCATATAATTTAGATTGGAAGAGTAAAGTGGAAAAACTTACTTTGGAATTATGTCACAGAATCCACAGGTGTTTTAAGAATGTCAATACTGATACATAAAAATCAATAATGTACAGAACAATGACCAGCATTAGCTTGAGTAGCAGGGATAAAAATAAAACTAATGGCTAGTGGTTATTGAACACTTTCCCTATGCCAGGCACCATGCTGGGATATCTAATTTAGTCTTCACTATGACTCTATGCTATAGGCATAATAATTATCCTCATTTTACACCTGAGGAGCTTCAGCTATAGAGAAGCTAAGTGCCTTGCCCAAGGTCACATAGCCAGGAAACAGAGGAGCCAGAGCTTTGAACCCAGGCTGTTTTGTTTGATACCAAAGCTTATATTGTTAACCACTACGTTACTTTTCCTCCCAACCAGCAAAAGACCACAACTTGATTTATCACAGCAAAAAAAATCTCAAAATCATAACACTGAACATAGTCTTTTTTTTTTTTTTTTTGAGTTGTAGTCTCACTCCATTGCCCAGGCTGGAGTGCAGTGGCACAGTCACAGCCACCCCAGCGTCGACCTGTTCAGCTTTGGGGATCCTTCTGCTTCAGCCTTCCAAGTAACCGGAACTACAGGCACGCACTAGCATGCCCAGCTAATTTTTTTATTTATTGTTGCTTGGGCTGATCTTGAACCTGTGAGTTCAGGCAATCTGCTCACCTTGGCATCCCAAAGTGTTGGGATTATAGGCTGAGCCACTGAGCCCAGCTTACAAACATATCTTAAGTACATTTCGCAGATTTTGTTTGATATTAACCATATCAACTACTGTTCTACCTTAAAGCCAGATAAGCATATATAGCATTGCTCAAGGATTGGCATCCCACAAAACTATTCTTGATTTCTCATTCAGATGAGGGCTCTTAATTTATCAATAAAATAGGATCTGAATATATGGGGACAAAATACATGGCTAACTCTATAGGCTGTGAGAGTTTATAATTTCAGGGGCTTTGTTGGAGGATGCCTGGAAAGGCACTTTCCTCAAAACTAGTTTGTCACAAAGGATTAAATGAACAATTTCCTATATTTTCCTTGCAAAATATGGGTTATAATGAATGGTAAAAACCAGTGACTCCAAAAGTGATGTGATTAGATACTGGTGTTCTTCACTTCTGAGTAATTCAAGAGAAAAGGTAAAAGACACCAAGTAAGGAAGGGGATACACCGAGTGACCTTTTGGGGAGCCAGCTCTCTGTGAAGGCATTTTGTATATAATTATTTGGCATTTTCCAGGAATTTGTGAAAATGATGCAATGAGTCGAAAAATAAGTCAGAAGATGTGGGTTATTATTGAGACAGGAAAAATGTCAGAAGTGAAGGTCTGATTAATGAGTCTCTAGCACTGCATGAAGGAATGAAGTACTGGTTTGCAGTGTGAACATACAGATAACTTTGCAGGTGGTCTGGTGGTGGAGCTTGATACAAAGAGCTTTTTAGGAAAGTCATATTTCTTGGTTCACTTTTTATAGGTCATGGTGTGATTTTTAAATTAAATTTCTCTTGTTGATTGCTTTACTGGACAGAGGATGCTGATAAGCTGACTTAGAGTTTTCCATGTCATTGCCCATCACATGACCAGTTTGAGTTTGGATATGATGATAAAGTTTTCTGGACAGGGCTGAGAACCCAGATGCAGACACAGGACCATGGGAGGACCAGGGTAACCAGATGGTCATCAAGTTATGTGATAGGATTCAACACAAATAAACATTTATTATTTTATCATTTTTCTGGTGAGTACTCATATTGATAGGAACACATTTGCCAGCAAATGAAATAAGAATGAAGAAAAAAAGAAGGTCTTTCATGCAGAAAGAGGAGCTGAAAACCTCTGTTTTGATTTAAGCAGTTCATAGCCGTACAACTGAAAAATAGTGAGTTATCATGAGGATTCCCAGGTTAGGCCTAGAAGAACTTAGGTGATAAAAGTTAGTTCAGTTGGTTCTCAGAGTGTAAAAGGAAAGTTACAAAAAGAGTAAAATTCTTAGCATTACTCTCAAGAGTGGTGTGGGGTTGGGTGTGGTGGTTTACACCTGTAATCCCAGCATTTTGGGAGGCAGAGGTAAGAGGATTGTCTGATCCTAGGGTTTCAAGACCAGCCTGGGCAACTTTCGAGACCTTGTTTCTACAATAAATTTTAAAAAAAGAAAGAAAAAAGAAAAAATTAGTTGGATGTGGTAGTGCACACTTGTAGTTCCAGCTACTTGAAAGGCTGAGGAGGAAGGATTGCTTGAGCTCAGCAGTAGCCGTGGAGTGACACTGCACTCTAGCCTGGGTGACAGAGTGAGTCTCTACCTACAAACAAACAAACATGATATGAGATAAACCTGAATAAACAAAAAGGCCCAGAGTAGCATACTTGTGATAGGCAAGAGACATTTTTTAAAGGTAAAAAAGGAAACCAGAGCAGAAACCTAGAAGCAAAATTCTTGTTAAGTAATGTCAAGAATGCTCCCTTTGCCCACCTCAATTTTCATTTCATGCTTCATATACATGCCAACAGATGTTTCATTTCCTTTGATTAGTTCATATGTAGGCACCTGATTAAAGGGTTATATGATATGATGGGAGGACAAAGCTTGAGAGAGACTTTGCCACAATCATTAAGAATTTATTGAGTACCGCATTCCTGTTTCTCTCAGTTATCCGCACCTGAGGCAAGCCAGGCAGCTGACCCTAGTGTCCAGAGGCAGAATACTACTGCTTACCTGTTGGCAGCTACTTCAAATGTAGGTAGAGTCCACGAGGCAAGGGATGTTCACTGGTTTTTTACGTGGCTATCCTCAATATTTTAAGAAAACATTATAGGACCATTCACTATCATCCAGATTTCTAGATAATGGTAAAATATCTGCAAGGTTAAATTTTGCATTTCCAGCCCTGCTAATTGCTATCACATAGAGGCATCTGGTGTGTAGTTAGATAAAGTACAGTGGAAAATAAGGCACAATTACGTAAGATAGCTCAGAGTTCCCCCAAGCTCAGAAATAGGAGAAGAAAAGTGGGTTTGTGATCTGAATTATCCAGTTTGGTTTTCTGGAATGAACACAGTAGCTTTTCAACTTTTTCCCTAAAGACAACACAGGAAATGTACCTAAATTGCAGCATGGAGAAGTTCAGGAAACCTAAAAATATAAGATCTGGTCCAATGACTGGCTCAGCCCCATGGGCCTTTCAGCCCAGATTTCTGTGTCTGAGGCACAGAAGGGGGTGTTGGAGGAGTGTAGGAATTCCTTCCAAGATGTCAATTTCAAAGAAGCATGACCCTAATATTTCTGGCTTCTCTAAGTAGCCCCTTATGGTTTTAGAAGCTGCAATCATATCTAAATCCAGTTCCTTCAGAGAATATCTTTACTCTTTCACACTGTATTACTTTTGGGGTTAATGAGGAGAAGTCATTTTCTTTTCTTTTCTTTTTTTTTTTTTTTTGAGTTGGGGTCTCATGCCGTCACCCAGGCACGTTCATGGCCACCCCAGCATTGACCTGCTGGGCTCAGGTGATCCTTTCGCCTCAGCCTTCCAAGTAGCTGGAACCACAGGCCCACGCTACCACACACAGCTAATTTTTTATTTATTGTAGAGATGTGGTTTCGCCAAGTTGCTGGGGCTTGTCTTGCTCAGGCAATCCACTCACCTAGGCCTCCCAAAGTGCTGGGATTACAGGCTGAGCCACCGAGCCCAGCCTCCTACTTTCTTACACATAGCGGAAATCATGGTCTGTCACTCATCCTAAAACTGGCAGGTTCCAAAGGCTCGCCTTTCTGATATCCTCGAAATCAGTGAAATCAGACCCAGTTTTAGAGGTTTCTCTTCTTTGTCTGCATTTTTCCAGGTTGAAGAATTGTTGGTTTAAAATTTTTTTCCTAATATGAAAAGGAACAGTTTTCTTCCAGGTAATTTGATGGGAGTAAACTGGAGGTAGTGTAAACATAGAATGGAATTCTCAGAGAGGTTAGAGACTTCCCATCTTTGGAGGCTTTTAAGAGCAGAATCATACTCCCTTGTCTGGGATTGTTTACAGATCCTTCCAGAGAAGTTTCTCATCCTTGGCATGACTGACATTTGGGGCCAGAAAATAATTTGTTGTGGAGGCTTGTCCTGTGCATGGTATACTTAGTAGCATCCCTGGTCTCTATTCACAAGATGCCAGCAACTGTTTCCCTTCTCCCCAGAACTGACAACCAAAAATATCCCGGGATATTTCCAGATGTTTCCTGGGAGCAATATCACTGTAGTTGGATACTGGGGTATGAGGCTTTTTTGCCAGTGGCTAACTGGAGAAGGAAGAGACAGACCAGCCTTGGCCTCTTCTATCTAACCCAATGTGAGGATTGTAACACATTCTTGTCAGTACAGCACCTCACCAGGACAGTGATTCTCAATGTCTGGAAGAAGAGCGAGTAAGGATGCTCCTCTCTTCCCTAGGAGAGTTTGTTAGAATTTTATTTTTGGTGGGTGTTGAGTTTGTAAACTCTAAAAGTATGCTGTACAGTACGATAATGCCTAGACATGTTTGACTATTAAAATTAAATATTATTTTAAAAATTTCATTTCTCACATTTTCTACATTTTAACTATTCAATAGCCATATGACTACCTTCTGGGGCAGCATAGATAAAAAACATTTCCATCATGGCAGAAAGTTCTGTTGGATAGCGCTGCTCTAGAAGCTTGATAATCACTGAATGAGAGAGACATACTGAAGTAATCTAGACACGATTTAGCAATGGGCAGTAGCTAACATTTCCCAAATACTTAAAAATGTGCTAAGAATTTTGCTAAGCACTTGACATGTATTATCTCTTTTATGAGATAGGAATTACCAGTGTTTGTATTTCAAAGATTAGGAAACTGAAGCTTAGAAAAGTAAGGTAACTTTTCTAAGGTTGCATGCAGCTCCTAGATGGAGGAGTCAGGATTTTAATCCAAGTAGGTTGGATCCAAAGCTTGGTTGTTAACAAGCATGATGTATGGACTCAAGGTGGTCAGGTGGAATCATGGGTGTCTGGCTTCAGAAGCAGCCTAGACATGCTGGTAGGAATAAAAGAGAGGTTTCTTGATATGAGTGACACACTGTGTCAGAAGAAAGCAATGTAGGCAGAGGTCTAGGAGGAAGGTGATTAGTGTTGTGAGATCTGACAACATGAATAGAGATACTGTGAAAGACATAAGACAGGGACTCGGTTACCAGAGTTAGTCCAAGGTTTCTTAACCTTGGCACTCTTGACATTTTGACCTGGCTGAATTTTTATTGTGGGGTGCTGTCTTGTTCATTGTAGTATGTTTAGCAGCATTCTTGGCCTTTTCCCCCTTGATACCAGTAGCACTCTTATACCAAGTGTGACAGCCAAAAACATCTCTAGACATTGCCAAATATCCCCCAGAGGGACAAAACTGCCGGTAGTTTAGAGTCAATAGAGTATAAAGCAGAGACTTGGTAACATGGCAACGAGGCAAAGGCTCAGTCATAGCTACTAAAACATAAGGTTCAGAAGGAACCAATAGCTTGCCTGACTTGAAGCTGAACTGCTGAGCTTCTGGCCTTCAATTCTAAGAGTCCCTGTGACTAGGAACAGGATTAGTATCAGATCATGGACTAGATAGAGGACTCATCTCATGGAAATGAATGGAAGAGTCACTACGTAAAAATAAAGTGTCTCCATCTAGGGGCATGAAGAACTGGGGGCACTGAAGAGCTACGATGGCAGGGAATTGGGCAGGTTATTTTGGTGATCACCTCTCCATGGCATGGCACTATTATCCTCAGCTACACTGAAAGGGAGGCAGTGGACATGCATCTCATGGTAATGCCACAGTTAGGGCCCTTAGTTATCACTGGAATAAAAACTCCATGAGTTATGGATGTTCTAGGCAAACATGAGGCAAACCTACAATGACTGCCATTAGTGGAAGGAAACATTTTGATTGGTTGGTACTACAAGAGGCACCCTGGGGCAATTTTATATTCAGGATTTTTCTGCTTGAACTCTCCTTTTGGGATTTCTGTGTGGCTTCTCTTACAAACATCCATGCACCCAGGAACCCTCATTCTACAACAGGAATTGACTAGAGTTCAGAAATCTTTGAGAAAAGAAGCTTGGGCCCGAACAATGCCAAGAAACTTAAGTTCATCTAGCACAGATATCTCAGCGTGACTCTTTCTTCTGTAGCAGAAAAACAGGATTCAAAATTCTCTGGTGGCTGTGACAGCATACGTGATGTTAGGTAGTTGATTTTTCAGTACACAATGGCCAGGATTAAATTACTGGATCACTAACAAAACAGAAGTCATTTAAAAATATGTTACTTTTGGTTGACAGGAAAAGTAGTTTAAGTCATTTTGTGATTGAACTTATGCCTATTATGTTGCCACCATTCACTTGCAAGCAAGTTCTTTTTGAACACAATATATGACAAGCAAAGCTTTTCTAATATTCTTATAACGTACTGCCTTAACTCACATATTTTCCTTCTATCACATTTTGAAAGCAAAAACTAAAAAACAATGCCCCTCTTCCATAATTTCTCTCTCTGCTATTACTTTTAATTTTATCGCTTTGAACTGGTAGCTGCATTGTCCACAGTGCAGTCTCAAGCAGAAAGCATTTTGTTCTGGAGGTTGGTTGGAGGTGGGAGAATGGAGAGCTACTTTGGGCCTCAAATCCTACTGTTACAGTCTCTTTCCTGCTTTCTTTGCTGCAGGCTCCAGGCTAAGGGTTGGGCTGCTGTCTCCCTAAAGAAAGGTAAGGTAGGTGCTGATCACAAGTGAAACAGGAAAACAGAAACTGTCGTGTCCTTATTTCCCTGAAGTCAAACATGCCCCAAATCTATAACTTGGGAAGGCAAAGACATATTAAATGTAACGATGACCTTTCAATCACTTGCAAAATACATCTGTCTATCTGAAAGATACATGTAGCCAGACACCTCATTGCTTCAAAGCAGTCTTTCACTCTGCAGCACATTTTCAGGAAGGCTGGACAGGGATGACACAAAGGAGGCCTTAAAAGGGACTGAGTTCTCAATCAAATTTACTATTGCTTAGTTTTCTCCTTCGTATTCAGTTAATAGGGAATAAGAATCTCAAAGATGGATGAAAAGTTGCAAGTGGACAAGGAAACAGCATCTAGTTCTCAAGGGACTCCACAGTCGCAGGGATTGCTTGTCTTTTGTCAGAAAAGGGCAGCCACAGTGTTCGAATATGCAAGGAGGAGCCATAGCTCTCAGCAAACTCTTCTTCATCTATGGTCTCATTCATAAACTTGAGACTCCCTGGAGGCCCCAGACATACATTTGAGAATTCTGCGCAATGGGACACTTGCACAGAATTGCTTTGGAACGCCTTTCATACTCTGCCAAGGTTCTGTTCTATCAAATTAGCATTGGAGTGTTTAACTCTTCCAGAGGTTAGAGGTTAATACAGCTTGGATTGATTGCAATGACAGAGGAATGGACTAGATGGCCATGATATTTCATTTAATCATGATGATTCTATGATTAAGTGGATTACACCAAAATAAACATCCCCCAGAACTCTGGGAGGTTTTATGCTAGAAATGTGTTGATGACATTTCTGCCTGTGGAATTATTAGTAAACTTCCCTGTGGATTGTATATTTACTGGGGCTTTGCATTCTTGCCTCCCTACTAAACCAATTATTTGCCAGGCACAGCACCTATTTAGTGTGGGTATGTAAAGTACTTTTAGGATAATTTCAAAACATTGTTCATTTCCTCACAGCATCCCTGTGGGGCTATTTAGTATTATCCCTTCATTTTTCAATGGTAAGAGGTTAAGCTATAGAGAAGAGTTGAATGATTTGTCTACAGCTACCTAGCAGTTGAAGGAAGGAGTTAACATGAGAACTAGACTCCCAGACTTTATTTATCATATCATACAACCACAGTTGACATACATATTGCAAAATCACAGGGTTAGGAGAGACCTTAGAGATAACATAATCCAATCTCATAATAGATATTTAACTTTTGGCAAAATTCCTGCCCAGCAGCCATTCTACCTCTGCTTGAACATGTGCTGACATTCCATTCCATTCCATTTCTACCCAGTACTGAGACTATGGTTTTGAAATTGGGTGGCTACATTTCCTTCTTTCCCATCAGACACTACTCAACACCTTCAGGCTGCTCTCCCTAGTATGGAACTCTTTATTAAGAATGCTTTCCTGAGCAGTGAGGTGGAACACATCAAGTGGTAAGGACATACTCCTTCCCCTTTCTTGATAAAATCTTCAGGGTTATGGCAGTGGTAACTGTGGTTTGGTAGCTAACATGTAGCTCTTTGTTTATGCCCAGAAGCTGCACACCCTAAAGAAGGCTGGGAGATGGTAGCCCAGATCAAGACTCACGTAGCTTCACTAGAGGCCATTCACTAGAGGTCTTTGAAGAACAAGTGGTGCTCCAGACAGGCATGCATGCCTATGGACGATAAGGAGTGAGGCCCCGATCACTCTGGAAGTAGCCAGCCACATGCTTAGTGGTAAAGACCATAGTTTTCTTGCCTGTGCTGGCAAAGTAAGAGATCAGACTCCCAAAGTTGCCAAAAAGGAGGAAGAGGAAGAAGAGGAAGTATGGGGCGAGGAGATAATGGCAAGGCCAAGCAGCAGACACAGTACAATGGTCACTTAATGTTGTGCCCACCTACAGCAAGATATCCTCAATGTATTTTTTATTTTTTTTGTCAGAGTCTCACTCTGTCACCCAGGCTGGAGTGCAGTGGCACACTCATGGCCACTGCAGCCTCGACCTGCTGGGCTCAGATGATTCTTCTGCCTCGACCTTCCAGGTACCTGGAACTACAGGTACGCTATCACACCCAGCTAATTTTTATTGGTTTATTGTGGAGATGAGGTCCCGCCAAGTTGCCCAAGCTGGTCGCGAACCCGTGGGCTCAGACAACCCTCTCATCTCGGCCTACCAAAGTCCTGGGATTATAGGCACGAGCCACGGTGCCCAGTCTTTCAATGTATTTTTGAGAAAAAAAGAACAAGTTGCAGAATGTTTGTAAAAAAAAAAGTGTATGTATTTGTGTATGTGTTTCTGTTAGAATATGCGTGGAAAATAACTACAAGAATACACATAAGTTGTTCATAGTGATGACTTTTAGGGAGTTGGTTTTGAGAGTGGGAAACAGGATGTTTTATGCTGTTATAATTCTTATAGTTAACATGTGTGACTTTAATAACAAAAACTCCAAAATAAACAAATGGAGGCAGAGGAGGTGTGACATAGGACCCCGATTATTGAATGATTTAACATCTCATATTGAGAGTTAAGAAATTAGGGGCGCCGGGCTCAGTGGCTCAGCCTGTAATCCCAGCGCTTTGGGAGCCGAGGTGAGTGGATTGCCTGAGCCCGCAGGTTCGAGACCCGCCAGGGCAGCGAGACCTCATCTCTACAAAAAATCAAAAAAAAAAAAAAAAATCAGCCAGGCATGGTAGCGCATGCCTGTAATTCCAGCTACTCGGAAGGCTGAGGTGGAAGGATCGCCGGAGCCCAGCAGGTCGAGGCTGCGGTGGCCGGGAGCGGCCACTGCACTCCAGTCTGGGCAACAGAGTGAGACTCCAACTCAAAAAAAAAAAGAAAGAAAGAAAGAAAGAAATTAGGGGTGGAAGGAGAAAATTGCTTGAATAAACATGATGCATCTTCATTTTGGGAAGACAAAGCCCAAACCATTCTGCACTCTAGTTCTCTTGGTGGGGATTGAAGCCTTTCCATGTGCAGGTACATTGGGAGGTGGGGAGATACTATTTGCTTTGTAGTTTGAGTTCAACACTGATTTGATGACAAGGAGATGTACTGAAGGAACTCTGTTGGTCATTTTCAACACCAAAGTTCACAATTCTGACATGGGTAATAGAGTTGATAGTGGCTGCAAACAGCATGTCATCACTGGTTGCCCTTGAAGAGCAGAGGTGGATTTAGACATTCTGCTATCCAGATTCAGAGGTATTTGTTATGGGTCATCATCTCTCTTTTTGGGGGGAAGAAGTACGGATGGTAGACCCAGAGATGAGTCTCCTTCTTCTTTTAGGACCAGCTTCTTCTTCCTTCTCTGATTCACCTCTCTTTGGAAAGTTCTTTCAATAGCTTTTTCTTGTCTGACACTCAGTCCTACCTTACTAATGGACAGGCAACAACAATTCACTGACAGCAAGGTAAAACTGGAAGTTTTCTTTCATTCAAGCTCTTGGTGATCACGTGCTGTTCTTTCCCCTCCTGTGAGAACTTCAGAATAGAAAAGAATAGAACTACTTAGAACAGATAATGGGCAGGGCTCGGTGGCTCAGCCTGTAATCCCAGCACTTTGGGAGGCCGAGGCCAGTGGATTGCCTGAGCCTGAGGGTTTGAGACCAGCCCTGGCAACTTGGCGAGACCTCATCTCTACAATAAAATAAAAAAAAGCCGGGCGTGGTAGCGCACGTCTGTAGTTCCAGTTACTCGGAAGGCTGAGGGGAGGGATCGTTGGAGCCCAGCAGGTTGACGCTGGAGTGGCCATGAGTGTGCATGCCACTGCACTCCAGCCTGAGTGAAGGAGTGAGACTCCAACTCAAAAAAAAAATTAAATTAAATTAAATTAAATTTTAAAAGAACAGATAATGGCTACTGGATTGGCATCACTTAATCCTGCCAGAAGAAACAAAGTGTTTGGCTTTATCAGCAGGTCCTTGAATTCAAGATGGCTCTTGCTAGGATGACTTTCCTTTTGACTCCAGAGACATCATACTGATAGGAGAAGAAACCCCTTTCCTTATCCTATCGTGCCTGTTGGCCTCAATATCCCTCCAAGCCTATGGTTGGATTTATCAGTGACAATTCAGCAAGATTTGAGGGACCATTAACCAGCCCTCTTCCCTCAAACTATCAACCTTGTGCCTGTATTTTGAACTTTGTTCCATAGGAAACAAGGAGCAACTACAGTCCTCTGAGTGACATGATCAGACATCTTTGCTTCCAGGTTGCAGCACTTTCCTTTTATCACTAACAGCACTTCTATTACCATTAATTGCTTATATGTTAGCCTCTTCACCTCAATTAAGTTATTCCAAGGCACTTAGTATCTGAGTAGGTGTGGGTGGTTAAAGGAGAGGGTGGGAAGAAAGACAAATGCAAGGTTTCAAATCTAGATAAATAGAAGGATAACAATGCCATTGCCCGAGAGAGAAAACACCGGATGAGGAGAAAAATTAGGATGGTGAAATGAAGATAGAACATAAATTCAGAACACAGACTCTGCTGCCAGACTGCCAAGGCTTGAATACTAGCTGTATGAGTCTGGACAAGCTATTTAACCTTTTTGTGCCTTGATGTCTCCATTTGTAAAAATGGATAATAGTATTATCCTGCATCAAAAGATGGTTATAAGTCTTGAATAAGATAATGCATGTTATGTATTTAGAATAAAGACTGCACATAGTAAGTGCTCAATTAGTGTTTGCCATTATTATTACTAGACATATTAAATTTAAAATGTTTGGAATACATCTAGGTGGGTATATCTAGCTGAAAGTTGGAAAATAGATCATAAGTTTCATGATAGATATCTGACTATAAAGGGAGAAGTGAAAGAACCCTGGGCCACACCAATATCTAAGAAAGAAAAAAGACAAGAATTCTGAAAAAGAGACTAAGACAGTGGTCAGAGAGGAAGGAAGCTAACTAGGTAGACATGATATCATGGAAGCCAAGAAAGTTGTCAACCAACAAAACTTGAAACCAGAAAAGACATAGGGATATTAGAAAACTTTTGGAGGTGATAGATATGTTTATTACCTTCATTTTGGGGCATGGGTATATGTGTATGTCTAAACTCAGCAATCTGGGTACATTATATGTGGGCAGTTTTTTGTATATCAATTCTACCTCAATAAAGCTGTTAAAAATGGAACACAGACATTGGGTCTGTGTATGAGGTTAGAGGGTAGGAGAAAGGATGTCATGGGAATGTCAGATGAAAGGACAGAGGGTCAAAGACCAATACGGACAGCTCCTTACAAATATTTACTGAGGGACAGCCCTGCCCAATCAGGCCCCTGGGTGATCAGTGGGCCTGGTTTCTTCTTTTCACTCTACTTTAGTCTTCTCTGAGCTCACTGCCAGTCAGAGGACCACTAACAAATTTCTGAGATGGTGCTGACTTTTCACCAAAGTCCCAACTTAGGAGTCACTCAATCAATAGCCATAGACACATTTCAGAGAAAAAAGAGGGAAGACGGGTGAGCACAGCAACCCAACTGTTTGTGATCAGACTCAAGATCCACCTGACACAGAGTCCTGACTCAGAATGAGGTATCCAGGGCCTTCCTCCATGAGGCTAATCTCAGGAGGGTAACATGAGCTCTAAGAATTGCTTTCATCACCAACTTTTCCCTCCAGTGCCCACTACGGACAAGCTACCATCTTTTCCACTCCTCATGTCATTGCTCATTCACTTTCTTCTGACCCACATGCCATCCCCTTCCTTCTGCCATTCCAGCTCAAATTCTATTTCTTTTCTGAAATGTTCCCCCCTTGAAACCTCTCTGTTTGCTGGTGTTCATAATGGCCTCCTGTATTGTCCACATCATACATTTTGGATGATATGGCATACATTTCCTTGCACTGTTATATTACTATTCCATGTTTGTTATTAGCATATGGAAAAGAATCAACACAGAGTAGTGTTTGGTGTGCTGGGATAGGATAGCTCAGTGGGGAGATGGAAAGATGTCTCAAGAGTTTTGCACTGATGTTCCACACTTGAACTGAGTTTACGACAGGAGCTGTAAACTGGGGGAAAAACAATAACAGAGTAAATATTGAGGGGCTTGGGTTGAAAAGGACAAAACGGCTGCCCAACTGACAATTGTATAGGTGAAGTGAAAGGTAAAGGGATAATATCACATGCAGATGAGGCATACTTGCCCAGGGACAGACAATAGAAAACTTCCTAACTGGACATGTGTATGTGGGTAAGGGCTATATATAACCATGAGAATTAAGTTAAGGGAAGGAAGCCCTGAGTTGGTGATAATCCTGAAGAAAAGGGGACTGTGGCTTAAAAAACGCATGTGTTTTTATTTAGTTAATTGCTTTTGAGGTTAGTTCATATCTTCTTTCTTGTAAACTGTTGTGCAGCCAGCCTCTTTGGCCTACTTGAGATCAAGTTTAAATAATTATTTTTTATTTCTGAGATGTGAACATCACTGACTTAAGTCTTTTGTGTTCCTAGAAACACAGAAAGCCATGCTTACTAGAAGGGGTGATTTGGCTGGCCAGTATGTGCATATCTATTTTCCTCATAAGACTGTAAATTTATTTTTTGTGTGACAGGAAATAGTTAATTTTTATTTATTATTATAATTAATTTTATTTTAATTGACATATAATTATACATATTATGGGGTACAGTGTGATGTTTTGATAGATGGGTACACTGTATAATGATCAAATCTTGGTATTTAACATATCTATCACCTCAGACATGTACTGTTTCTTCTTCGTGGTGAGAACATTCAGAATTCTCTCTTCCAGCTTTTAAAAATATACAATACGGCCGGGCTCGGTGGCTCAGCCTGTAATCCCGCGTCTTTGGGAGGCTGAGGTGAGTGGATTGCCTGAACCGCGGGTTCGAGACCCTCCTGGGCAGCGAGACCTCATCTCTACAATAAATCAAAAAATCAGCTGGGCGTGGTGGCGCATGCCTGTAATTCTGGCTACTTGGAAGGCTGAGGTGGAAGGATCGCCGGAGCCCAGCAGGTTGAGGCTGCTGTGGCCGGAAGCGGCCACTGCACTCCAGTTTGGGCGACCAAGTGAGACTCCAACTCAAAAAAAAAAAAATACAATATAATATTTCTATAGTTATCCTATTATGTAGCAAAACACCAGAACTTATTCTTCCTACATAACTGTAATTTTGTAGCCATTGACTAATCTTCCTCTACCATCCCCTCCTCCCTATCATTCCCAGCCTCTGATAACCACTCTTCTACTCTGTACTTCTATGAGACAGGTTTTTGAGATTCCACAAATAAGTGAGATCATGTGATACTTGTCTTTTTGTGCCTGGCTTATTCCACTTAACACAATGTTCTCCAGATTCATCTATGTTGCTGCAAATGATGGATTTCCTGACTGTTTTTTGGATGAGTAATATTCCATTGTGTATATAAACCACATTTTATTTATCCATTCCTTTAGTGATGAACAGTAGTTTGATGCCATTTCTTGGCTATTGTGAATAGTGCTGCAATAAACATGGTAATGCAGATATCTCTTTGACATACTGATTTCATTTCCTCTGGGTAAATACCCACAAGTGAGATTGCTGGATCATATGGTAGTTCTATTTTTAATTTTTTGAGGAATCTCCATACTGTTTTCCATAATGGCAGTACCAATCTATGTTCTCATCAACAGTGTGTAAGGATTCCCTTTCCTACACATTCATGCCAGCATTTGTTATTTTTTGACTTTTTTTTTTTTTTTTTTGAGTTGGAGTCTCACTGGGTCGCCCAGACTGGAGTGCAGTGGCCGCTCCCGGCCACCGCAGCCTCGCCTGCTGGGCTCCGGCAATCCTTCCACCTCAGCCTTCTGAGTAGCCGGAGTTACAGGCGCGCGCTACCACACCCAGCTAAGTTTTGATTTATTGTATAGATGAGGTCTTGCTGCCCAGGTGGGTCTCGAACCCGCGGGCTCAGGAAATCCACTCACCTCAGCCTCCCAAAGGCGCAGGATTACAGGCTGAGCCACTGACCCTGGCTATTTTTTGACTTTTTTATGATAGTCATTCTAACTGAGGTATGATTCTGTCTCATTGTGCTTTGGATTTGAATTTATCTGATGATTAGTGACGTTGAGTACTTTTTCATATACCTGATGGCTATTTGTATGTCTTCCTTGGAGAAATGTCTATTCAAGTCCTTTTCCTGTTTTAAATTCAGATTGTTTGCTTTTTTGCTATTGAGTTGAGTGCTTTATATATTCTGGGTATTAACCTCCTGTCAAATACATGGTTTGCAAATATTTTCTCTCATCCTATAGATTACCTTTTACTCTGTTGTCATATATTCTTACAGAATTGACCCCTTTATGACTATAAAATGGCCTTCTTTGTCACTTAGTAGAGTTTTGACATGAAGTCTATTTTAGCTGATATAAATATAGCTTACTCCTGCTCTCTGTTGGATTCTGTTTGCATGTAATATCACTTTCCATTTCTTCTCTTTCTGTCTATGTGTGCCTTTACAGGTGAAATGAGTTTCTCATAGGCAGCTTATAGCTTTTTGTTTTTTGTTTTTTCCATTAATCAGTATTTTTTATTATGGTTTTGTGGGGTACAGTTGAGGGTTAGATGTACAATTACGTTTCATTCAGGCACCCTGTTGATAAGAGGTGTTTTCCCATCCCCTGACAGATATTTGCTACTGTTAATCCCATCTCCCCCCCCCCCATAGTTTCCCAGTACCGTCAGTCATTTTCTTATAGTATTGCATTGGATGTTCATGGTCCATTATATGAGTGAGAACATGTGATACTCGGATCTTTGTTTCTGTGAGAGGTCACTCAGTATTATAGACTCTAGTTCCATCCAGGTTGCAGCGAAATTCGAAAGAATCTCAGAGCTCGAAGACCAAAACACAGAACTAACCCAAACTGTCAAAAGCATAGAAAAGAAGCTCAAAAAGACAGAACAAAACCTGCAAGAGATGAATGATCACTTCAAGAGACCAAACCTAAGAATAATTGGGCTTCCTGAGGCAGAGAGAGAAACAGAAGCCACGCTGGAACAAACATTTCATGAAATCATTCAAGAAAACTTCCTTCATCTCATTAAGGATGAAAAAATTCAAACACAAGAGATTCAGAGAACCCCTGCAAGACAACAAATGAGAAGACCAACTCCCAGACACATAATAATTCGCCTAAACAAAGTAGCTATGAAAGGAAAAATCCTAAAGGCAGCAAGAGAAAAAGGCCAGACTACCTACCAGGGAAAATCAATTAGATTAGCAGCAGATTTATCCACAGAAGCCCTTTCTTCAAAGTTCTAAAACATTGTTTTTTGTTTCTTTGAGTTGGAGTCACACTCTGTTGCCCAGGCAGTGGCACACTCACTGTCACCCCAGCGTCAACCTCCTGGGTCCCGGTGATCCTTCCACCTCAGCCTTCCAAGTAGCAGGAACTACAAGCATGTGCTACCACACCCTGTACCACGCTAATTCTATCTATCTATCTATCTATCTATCTATCTATCTATCTATCTATCTATCTATCTATCTATCTATCTATTTATTGTAGGGACAAGGTCTCGTTAAGTTGCCCGGGCTGGTCTCGAACTCATGAGCTGAGGCAATCTACTCGCTTTGGCCTCCCAAAGTGCTGGGATTACAGGCTGAGCAACCAAGTCCAGCCATAGCTTTGTTTTTTTCAATCTAGTCTATATATTTTGATTGGAAAATATAATTTGTTTACATTCAAGGTTATTATGTATAGATGAGTTCTTCTGCTATTAAAAAATTTGTTTTCTGGTTGTTTTATATATCTTTTTTTCCATTTTTATTATTTATTATTATGCTTTTCTGTAGTTATAAGCTTTGATTCTTTTCTGTTTTTCACTGTGTACCTGCTATCATTTTCTTTCCTTTGTGGTTACTCAGCATCATACATAAAAATATCTTATATTTTAATAGACTATTTTAAGCTGATAACTTAATTTTGGTTGCATACAAATACTCTAGACTTTTACCTTTCCCCCACAGTTTATCATTTTGTTGCCTTAATTTACATCTATTTACTTATATTACATCTTCCTTAACATCTTATTGTAGTTATAGTTACCTTTGACCTTCATACTAGAGATTTGAAAGATTATATGCTACCCTTACATTCATGGAATATTTTGAGTTTGATGGTGAATTTACCTCTAACAGTTCTGAATTTGATTTTGAATTTGCCTTTACTAGTATAAAAGAGTTTTATACTTTCAGTTGTTTCCATGATGCTAATTATTGTTCTTTCACTTCCAGTTGTAGCATTCCTTTAAGTATTTTTTTTTTTTTTGGTAAGGCTGGTCTAGTAAGGAAGAATTCCCTCAGGTTTTGCAAGGGAACACTATTTCATTTTTGAAGGATGGCTTTACTTTGTATATTATTTTTAGCTGACAGGCCCCCCCCCCAGCCCTTTGAATATATCATTCCATCCTTTCTTAGCCTGCAAGGTTTCTACTGAAAAATATGTTTATAGTCTTTATTTATTTATTTTTTTTGAGGAGACAGAGTGTCACTCTGTCACCTAGGCTAGAGTGCAGTGGCATGATCACCACTTATCATAGTCTCAATCTCCTGGGCTCAGGAGCTCCTTCCACCTCAGCCTCTTGAGTAGCTGAGGCTACAGACATGTGCTACTATGCCTGGCTAATTAAAAAAAATTGTAGAGATGTGGTCATGCTATGTTGCCTAGGTGGTCTCCAACTTCTTGGCTCAAGCTACCCTCTTGTCTTGGTCTCCCAAAGTGCTAGGATTACAGATGTGAGCCACCACACCTGGTCTCTGTTTATACTCTAATGGTGATTCTCTTATGTGTGACTTGCCACATTTATCTTGATATTTTTAGAATTCTCTCTTTGTCTTAGACTTTTTGACAGTGTAGCTATAATGTGCCTCAGAGAGGACATTTTTGGATTGAATCTATTTAGGAATCTTTGATCACACAAGACTTGAGACGTTTTCAGCTTAGTAAATAGGTTTTCTATGTATTTTCCCCTTTGCTTCTCCTTATAGTACTTCCAAAATGCAAAATTCGTTCACTTAATGGTTGCCCATAAGTCCTATTGACTTTCTTCATTATTTTTAAAAATCTAATTGGGTTATTTCAAATATCAAGTTCAGATATTCTTTCTTCTGCTTTGTTCTGTGTTAAAAGTCTTAATTGTATTTTTTATTTCATTTATTAAATTCTTCAACTTCAAGATTTCTGTTGGGATCTTTTAAAATGATATCTATTTATTTGTTGAATTTCTAATTCATGTCATTATTTGTTTTTCTGATTTTATTGAATTGTCTGTGTATTCTCTTGTATCTTGCAGAATTTCCTTATGATCATTTTTTTGAATTCCTTTTCACATATTTCATAGATTTCCTTTTCTTTGGAGTCTTTTACTGGTTAATTATTGTGTTCTTTTGGAGGTGTTATATTGCTTATTCATGTTTCTTGTGTCCCTACATTGATATCTACATATCTGTGGAAAGTTGCTGCTCCCATTTTATAGAGTCAATTTTTTAGGGAAAGACTTTTCCCTGTAGACAGGGTCTAGGGTGTAAATTTGGTAGTGTGCTTTGGCTTTGGTTCTGGGTAGGCATAGTAGTGTAGTCTCCACATACTTTCTTCAACTCTAATGAACATCCACAATGTCTGTGAGTACTTCAGTGCCCTAGGCTGTGGGTGTTTGTAGAAGTAGTGGTGTGCCTTTGTTGGGGGTAATGCTATTGAATGGGCCAATCCTCAGACCCTGGAGGGCACACAAAACTGAAGTTCCATCAATAATGGGAGTAGCTTCCCCACTGTCCTGGGTTGTTTGCCCCTTGAAGTGCAGGGCACCATGAAGGCTTGGGTGCCAGGGTCACAATCATTCTACTGGGTTTAGGCTCTAAGTAATTGGGGTTTTAACAATACAGCCACTTGTGTGAGTGTGGTGGAATGACAGCAGAGCCTCAGGGATGAGGAGATGCAGTAGCAATTGACGCTCAGAGAGAAATGCATTCTAGCAGTGGCTCCAGTCTCAAGTTGGTACTATGGAGGTGGGGAGGTAAATCACATAGGCTCTTTCTCTGGAGCAATGCAGGCACATGGACAGCTCTCTAAACTTGGCTTAATGTTGGTGAGGACTATGGGACTCTACTGTAGCAAAAAATGCAGGTGTCCATGGCAGTAATGGGGGCTGCTGAGGATCTCTGTTCATCGTTTCTCTACAATGAGAAGTGCCCCAATCCCTGGCTCTGTGCCAATGACAGCTGGAAAGACAAGGTCACAGAGGCAGAGTGCTTTGCTCCCCTTGCTATGCTGTCATCCTAAATTGTCTTACTTCACAGGGATTTTGCAATCCCTTGCTGTATTCTGGTGTTTTTCTTTACCTTTACCTTCTAGTTGAAGTATAGTTGTATTAGTTATTTTTGTCCTTTTTTGTGGGGGGGAGGGGGGAGGGATGAGCATTAGTCAGTACAAGTCATCCATCTTGGTGACATCACTGTCTGACTATAAATTTTTTGAGGGCACTAACTGTATCTTTCAATTTTATTGTGAAGATGTTATTAGTAGTAAGAAATACTTTAAAATGGAATAAAATGAGTTAACCATCTGCTGAAACTGTCATCAATGAGTTGTTCTAGATAAATACTACAAGTATATAGCTGCTTTATTTATTTGCAGCTTTATTTGTAAATGTTACCATGTCTAATGATTCCTCAAAGGCAGAGTGAGGTAGTAGAAAGAGTGGCTTAGGAAACAGGAGGTATTTGTGAGAGTTCAGGCTCAGCTGAGTGATCCTGGACATGTTTCTTTAGGACAAATGAACTAAAAACTCTATACAGTTCCCTTCTGTGAGTTTCTATAATCTCTTTCCCATGCCTATTGAAAGTCAGCACAGATATACGAGAGAATGTAAGTTAATTCATCAGTTTGGCAAGTATGATGCCATGCAGTCTTTCTTCTTCTCCCAATTTAAATTGGATGATTTAGTTTATTGACTTGATTGACATAGAACTTGACTTTGGAATGAGAACCAAATCAAATAACAGAATTAAAACTGTTATTCAGATTGCTACAGAGATAAAGAGTCAGTCTTATACTAGAAAATTCAGGTAATGCAGATTTAACAGTAATATTAACACTATTTTGTATCAAGGCTAATAATATGAGTATCATATAATGAAATCGCTAGGTCACACGTTATGCCAAGTGTAAAAATGTAATTATCATTTAAATCTCAGAAGAACCTATTATGTAGGTCATATCATTAAATCTATCTTTTCAGATAAGAAAACTAATGCTTAACATGGTGAATGACTTTCCCAAGTTTGCTCAGTCTGAATTCTTAACCACTATATTCTAGGGAGTACTTAATACAGTTTTTTGACTAAATCAGTGACATTAGCCAGCAGGTGATATCAGCATAACTTCAACTAGTAGAAGCAGGAGTAGTACTAGCTACCATTTATTGAGTACTTACTACGTATCAGGGACTGTTCTAAGTAATATACATGTATTATTTCATTTAACTCTCACTGTTGCTGTATGAAGTAGATTTCATCACTATTCCTAGTTACAGATGAAGAAACTGAGGTTTGGAGAGATTAAGTGATTTGCCCAAGGAACGCGTCTAATAAGTGGCTGACTCCAAAGGTCATGATCTTTCTACCATTACAGGCTGCCTATAAATAGCAGGGTGACTTTTATAATTTTATCCTTTACTTTCTGCTTTCATATTAATTGTCTGAAATTTATAGGATAGATTCTTTATGTGCCTTCTCTATGCTCTAGTCACCTTTTCCCCAGCCTTCAGCGTCCCCCTCCACACTGTGCAATCTCACCCTGAAATCAAGAACTAGATAGGAAGAAGAGTAAATGGAGTGTTCCATTGCTGATTTTCTATAATCTCAACACAAACACTTATCAGTGTTGGTGAGATTTAATCTCTCTAGCTCATCTGTGAGACCAATTTTAATTTGAAGCCATCTGCCACAGACAAATGAGTAATTATGGCAGAGCCCAGAGGGGCGGGTCACAGGGAGAAGGTTGGCTTAGCCTCTTTCTGCCTGCTTGCATTGACGTAAGTGATCAAGAAAGAAAATTACTTGGGTGGGCTGTTAATGCAGAGGCCAGAAGCTCTTATTTCCCTGTTACTCAAATCCTTAGACTCCATTGAGAAAGGAAGGATGACTCTGAGGTCATGCAGCTTGCCTCACAGCAGAAGGGAGACTATTGCCATCAAGGCCAGGCAGAAGGAGGTAATTTTTAAACTGGGCCAGCTTGCTAACCAACCTTTCCCTCTTTCACTGTACTGGCAATGACTTGTGATAAGTACCAATTGCCAACTTGTCTCTCTATACAATATGACGTGCTAAGTCAAATTGATGGAGTAAAGCTGAAAATTATAGTTATTGACCTCTGTTTACCATTTTTTTTAGTTGGAGTGTCACTCCTTCGCCCAGGCTGGAGTGCAGTGGCATGCATGCTCACGGCCACCCCAGCATTGACCTGCTGGGCTCTGGCGATCCTTCTGCCTCAGCCTTCCAAGTAGCCGGAACTACAGACGTGTACTACCATGCCCAGTTATTTTTTATTTTATAGTAGAGACAAGGTCTTTCCAAGTTGCCCGGGCTGGTCTTGAACCCGCAGGCTCAGGCAATCCACTTGCCTCGGCCTCCCAAAGTGCTGGGATTACAGGCTGAACCACTGAGCCTGGCCTGTTTATCATTTTAAAAAACTTTTTCAAAAGACTATGACACATCTTAATCTTATTTCTTCCTCACAACAGGTTTTTGGATTAGGTAGAGTTAGGTATTGTTAGCTTCATTTTACAGCTGATGAATAGCAGCTACAAAGAGATTCTGTGACTTGCTCAAGGTTACCCTGTTAGGTACAAGCTGGCTAGCACCATGAACTCTGAATTAAAATCTGTCACTTTGTCTTTTAGGCCAGTGGTTTTTAAGCTATGCCTGCTCCTCAGAAGTCAAGGAGGTATGGGAGTGGAAGAGTATGTGTGTGTGTATGTGTGTGTGTGTGTGTGTGTGTATGTGTGTGTGTGTATGTTTGTGTGTGCACAAGTAGGTTTGGGGCCCCAACCTACACTTAAGCCAGCATTGTTCTGCTTAGGTCTGTTTGTTTTACACCAGGATTTCATTCAGTGAAAGACTGCTGCTGAAAATGTTTACTAACCACTTGTTTAGACCAGTATATCTCATAGAGAATGCAGTGGGTTGAACAATGTCTTCTAAAAAGATCTTAACTCTTGGTACCCATGAATGTGACCTTATTTGGGAAAAGGGTCTTTGCAGATTCAATCAAGTTAAGATGGAGTTATCCTGGAATAGGGAGACCCTAAATCAAATGACTGTTATCTTTATAAGAAAAGGGAGAGGAACAACTGAATACACAGACACGGAGGAAAACTCTATATGACAACGAAGGCAGAGATTAGAATGATGCTATAAGCCAAGGAACACTGAGGATTGCTGACAACCACCAGAGGCTTGCAGCAGTGAGGCATGAAACAGATCCTTCCTCCAGAAGAAACCAGCCATGCTGATACCTTCTCGTCAGACTTCTGACCTTTGGAACTGTGAGAGATTTCATTTCATTTCATTTATTTTCTTTTCTTTTTTTTTTGAGTTAGAGTCTCACTCTGTCACCCAGCCTGGAGTGCAGTGGCATGCTCACAGCCACTCCAGCGTCGACCTGCTGGGTTCCGGTGATCCTTCCGCCTCAGCCTTCCAAGTAGACAGAACCACAGACACGTGCTACCATGCCCGGCTAATTTATTTTTAATTTTTATTGTAGAGATGAGGTCTCGCTAAATTGCCTGGGCTGGTCTCGAACCCAAGGGCTCAGGCAATCCACTCACCTTGGCCTCCCAACATGCTGGGATTACAGGCTGAGTCACTGATCCCGGCCAATTTTTTTGTTTTGTTTTAAGCTGCCCAATTTATGATGGTTATCATGGCAGCCTCAGAAAACAAATACAGAGAGGTACATGGACCTCTTACGTAAAACAGGTGGGAGTGGGTTGGGTAAAATCACAAACCCCAAGATTCTGATTTTGTAGATGTGCAGTGGAGCTCAGGAATCTGTGTTTTGACAAGTTTCTCATATGTACAACAATTAATTTTGAACTGGTTTTGGGTATACAGAGATATGAATCTCCCCTTTAGGTTGTGGCTGGATTTGCCCTCCTTGTTGATAATGTTCCTCTAGTAGTTTCCAAAGCCAGTGGTCCAAAGGTAGCAAGCATAATAAACCAGAAATAGACTGATATTAGACCCTATGTTGTTCAAAAATCTAGAATTCTGAGACTGATTTAAGATGATTTACCCCAATGGAATCACAAATCTCCCAGACTGTCAAAATCTATCCCTAAGGAAATAGGCTATACCGCTTAGGGAGTGGGCTAAGAGAGTCAGGTTTTTGGAGTAACAAGACCACAAAAATGCACTTGCATGTGCGCATGCGCGCACCGCTCCCCCACCTCTCTGGTGCTGAATATGCTATCTGATAGAGTATCCCCATTTTTACTTTAAGATTTGATCCTTATTAAAAATGGTGGTCTGTCTATATATGTGTGTTGATATTTGAAGCCACTGTCAGCCATTTATGCCTGGCTTCTGATATCTGAGAGAGTTTTGATAGACTAGAAGAAGGGAACGAGCACAAGGGGCTGGGGCAAGGAAGGGACAGAGAGGTTCTTGCTACCAGCCTGGAGCTAAAGACCTTGCCTAGTAAAGCCAAGGAGGGCACTGGTTTATCCTCTCAAGATTGACGGAGGTCAGCTGTGCCCAATATCCTGGAGAGATAAGGGAGGGCCTCAGTGAAAGAGCATATATGTTTGAATTCCATGTATGGGAGGAGGGCCTTTCTGAGAATGGCCTGCCCATCTGAACCCAAGGTCCTTCAGGAGGCCCATGTTTGCTCACATCCCTGATTGCTCCCAGGTAAACAAACCTTATTTCTATCTCCTACAAAGGCAGAGCTCCAGCACTGTGGCAGCCTGTTGTTATAGTTACTGACATATGACTTATCACAGCGATTGTCAGAACAATGCAAGAAAATGAAATTTAGCAGAAGCTGGTAGTGGGGGTTGAGGGAGATAGAAGAAAGTGAGGAGAAGGCTGCTGAAGAGACTTGGGAATGGAGCTGATGGCTTTGTGGATTTCTTCATACAGTGTGATATACAAATATGCCCAAAGGAGGTCCTATATTGGCAGTGTGTATGAAAGGTTCTGGTAAAAATCTGCCTGCCCCAAATAGCTTCACCCAGGTTATATATGTCTGACTTTGCACCATTAGTGATTCGTTCCTATAATTTAAGCACTGCCTTTTCCCAGAAAAGATTCTGCCCTTGATTCCACTTTAGTATAAGTTTACCTGGTACCTTTCCTCCTGACTAGCAGAGCCTCAGCTTTTGCTAAAGCACTGAGGAAAAATGGGGGGAAAGGGGGCTATCGAATAAGGACTTGACCTTTCAAAACTCAGATAGGGCTGGCATAACTAGCTTCCTTTTGGAACTTCTCCTGTGATCTCCTCTTTCTCAAAACACTTATGAAGAAAATCAGGTGGATTATGAAAGTTCAGAAGGTCTCATTAAATCACAAGTCATCTGCTTTCCTGGAAGATACACTTAACTCTTTCATGTTTCTCAGCAAATATTTATACATCATCCATTATGTACTAGACACTGTGCTAGTACTGATGGTGGAGGCACGGAAACCAATGAGCTGCAAGAGGATGGACAGGAAATGAGGCACAGAACAAATCAGTTTTGATGGAGATGGTGAGATGGACCAAGAAGGAAACATATTCACACCTCTCTGCTTTGCTATTCATTCACACCCTTCAGGCCTGTCCTTTCTAGAGGGCCTGTATATCTTCCATGGATCTACCTTATCTCGGATGGGAATCCTAATACATACTCAGACTGCTAGGGAAGCAGTATGACCTAGTGGTTGAGAGGGTGGTTTCAGGAGATAGGCTGCATTTGTTTGAATCTTGGCTCTGACATTTACTAATTATGACTTTGACAATTGATCTAACCATCTTGTGACTCAATTTTTCTTATTGGTAAAATGAGGATGATAATAGTGTCAGCAGAGTTGCTTGCATATTAAATGAAGTAAATCATGTAAGGTGCTTAGCACAGTGCTGGTTGCATATTATTCATTCACTAAAGAAATACTTATTGAGAGCTTGTGATGCTTTAGAAACTTTTCTAGTGATGTAATATAGCAGTGAACATAAGAGGCAAGGTTTCTACTTGCTTGGCACTGGGCTAACTGCTGATGGGGAATGGGAAGATTCAGACCCTTTACTCAAGGAACTTTTATTAATATAGCATCTTGTTTTCTGCTCTATCAATTATAATTCTTAGTCTGTGTGTTATAATTTAGTTTATTGAAATTTCTTTTTGTATAATTAGGCAAGTATTAAAGCTATGAATTTCCTTTAAACTCAGCTTTGGCCATATCCCATAAGATTTTGAGGACTAAACTCTGGCTTTTTATTTTTCTTCTCTTATTCAAATTCCTAACTAACAGGTTTGGGGAGTCATTCCTGATAATGACTCAGCAGTCAGGGTTTTATTTCCCAGTTACCTTTATACTGAAGTTTGTTTTCCAAACTGACTCTGGCATAACATTACAAAACAGATAAAGAAAGAAATTAAAGTGGCATATGATCCTGCAAAGTTGTCTCTTGGGGACTCCCAGACTTCAGAAAACTTTGTAAGACACTTATCTATCCTCATCAAAGTCTGTCACATATAGGACTTCATCAACATAGACCTGGAGATTTTCTGGCCCTTTATCTCAACAGACATCCCCTTTACTGATTTCCAAAATTCCTTAGCTAGGACTTACAAATTGCCAAATTGGATGGAGTTTGAGACAATCATACTTAGTAATCTATCACAGAAACAGAGAACTGAATATCACATGTTCTCACTCATAAGTGGGACCTGAACACTAACCATAATAACACAAGGGAGGGATCAGCAGTAGTGGGGCACTGCTGGAGGGGGGTGGTATGTGGCAACATAATGGGTACCTTGTCCTAAACCAGTGGAAGTGAGGATCGGTTGGCGGCTCAAACTTCATCTGCATGTAGATTACTTATGCACCTCACCCTGACTTGTACCCCACATCTCTATAATAAAATAAAGTTTAAAAAAGGAAAGAAAAGAAATCCTTAAATCCACCCATAACCTACAAGCCCCTGCTTGGAAATGTCCCACCTTCCCAGGGCGAACCAAATAAAATCTCACATATATTGATTTATGGATTTTTGTAACTTCTGCCTCCCTAAAAAGTATATAACCAAACTGCAATTCAGCCACCCCAGACACGTGGTCTCAAGACTTCGTGAGGGTGGGTCCTGGACCTAGTCACTCATATTTTGGCTCAGAATAAACCTCTTCAAGAACATTTGGCAAACTTGGAATTTTTGCATCATCAATTTGATGTTGACTATTTTCATTATAAATATTTCTAAGAACTTTGTAATTTTGGTTTTGCTATATACTATTTCTATTTTTTGATGATTCAGTATTTCATTGTCACTACTATTATGTGCCCAATGTTATTCTCCTAAAGAAGAGAGACAGTGAAGAAACCTGTCTGATTTGAGGGGAGTTTAGAAGGGACTAGAAGATGGCACTGAAAAAGGCCATTGCATGAAGCATATTGAGTGTTAGCTTCATGGATTGGTTTTTCTTCTAATGAGGAGACATTGTAGTTATTTCAAGTGTTGAGGTGCAGAAAATGACTCCCTCAAATATGGCACTTCAACATGCTGAGTGCTTTGAAAATCAGAAGGCCTTAGAATTAAGCCTCAGAACCAAGCCTTCTCTCCCTATGACCTTCCCCCATCTCTATGTCTCTCTGATCCTCTTTCTCAAATAACCCAGAGGGACTCTCTGGACTTTCCTTATTTGACTGAAAATGCTTCTTAACAAAAGACATGGAATTGTCTTAAGACCTCCTTTCTAGAAATCTTATCAAATAACCTGGAAAGATTACACACTGAAGATACTGGGAATCATCACCACACCCAGGCAGACTTTTCATCTATTCTTCTGAGGGTGGCTCCAAGAAATTACCTGGGGACCTTTATCTACTTAACAAGATAAACTTTATTCCTTTGCAGTCCTGCCCTTCAACTTCCCTTAACTTTTTAGTACCATTCAGCCTCAAAAGACAATCATTTACAAAGAGAGTGTCTGCCTCCCAGGTCCATACATCTCTCCCCCATGAAGAGAGTATTTAACCCTTAATAATCTGGCCTCTCTTTGAGTCTTATACTTGGTGTATAGCTCCCATGTCCATATGTATATTATTAAATTTTAATAATTTTTTTCTTCTATTAACCTGCCTATTGTAAGTTCATTTTCAGTGAACCTTTAGACAGTGGGAGGGAAGCTACAAAAGGATGGACAGGAATGACAGGATTGTTATATTATTTTAGGGAGAATAAATCAGCATCATTGTTCAGGATTTCTCGAGATAGTGGAAGAGGCTACAGACAGAGAGCAACTTAGAAGAGTTTTATATTAGTCTAGAACAGTGGTCCTCAAATCTGAGTATACATCAAAATCCCCTGGAGGGCTTTGCTAAGGCACAGCTTACTGGACCCCTCCTCACGGTTTCTGATTCAGTAGGTCTGAGGCCTAAGAATCCCTACAAGCCTGAGAATTTGCATTTCTAGGAACTTTCCAGGTAATGCTGACACTGCTAGTCCAGGGACCATACTTTAGGAAGCACTTATCTAAGAGAGAGATGATGTGAACCAGAGCTAGAATGTGAAAGCTGGGCTAGAGTGGAAAAAAAAAAACTACTTAAGAGATACTGGGACGCAAGGAACCACAGGGTGTAGGGATTGGATATGGGGACAAGAGAGAGGGATGAGTCAAAGATGACCTCAGAGTATCAAACATAGATGCCTTGAGGGATATGGGAGTCACAGAAGCAAAATCCCAGACATCTAGGGTTGGAATACAGTTACTTGACAGTTACTGCATCTGCAACATGGCACTCAAGTTTAAAGGCATCCTGTTTTGTCTTTAGGAGAGAGGCTGGTGAAGAGAAAGCTCAGATTTGTGTTTGGTCTCTCCTTTTTTAGAATGAAATCTTTAGGTAGAGGAAGAAAATGAAGACAAAAAGCAGGAGGTAGGGAGGGTAGAAGGAGCTCGAATATTCTGGAAATGAAGAGCACACCTTTAGGTTGTTGAGTATTGAATGTATTTGGGCAAGTACTAATAAGAAAAAGGCAAATGAGTAAAACTCAGTGTGGGCCATGCAGGGTAGCTCTAGGATATCACCGATGAGAATTTCTAAGATAGAGATTCTCAATTCCAGACTACTTAATCTTCCCTAGTTTTAAGATTTCTGGCCCTGATGCCCTCTTGTTCCTGGCATTTCCCAAGCTATGGGGATTTTCTTACCTGCTTCTCTCCACTGGGCCGCCTGTAGCTGAGCAGAAGTTCCACAGCACCCACCACTTCCTTGCGGATGGCATAGAGCAGTGCATCACCCACATACACGCTATGGTTCAGCAGTAGTTCCATGATCTCCAAGTTCTCATTCTCAATGGCAATGAGCAGGGCACTCCGGCCCAGAGGGTCCATGCAGTTGATGTTGACATTGTAGTAGATCTCAGCCTCCTGTAGGGCCTGCTTCACAGTGCCGTAGTCCCCCTTCTCCACAGCATTGAGGAAGGCCTTCTCCTCTGCAGAGAGTTCTGTCTCAGCCCTCACAATTTGCAGGGGGATGCGGTCTCTGTATGGCGAGTAGTTGACCTTTTTGTAGTACAGTTGGGCCATGGTTCATAGCAATTTAGAAAGCTGAGGGAGAAGGGAAAAGAAGATCAAAAATATTCTTAGATACCCGAAGACCTCAAGTGACTAATTATGAAGGCAGCCTTGCTAAGGGGTTAACAAACCCTAATCTGCTTTAATGACACAATCTGTTTCCTCTTGCAAAGAGGTATAACAGAAAAAACCCAGGCTTTGGGGTCAGAAAGACCTGAGTTCAAACCCTGGTTTTACCACTTACAATAATAAGGAAACCCACTATTGTCTGTCCGTATGCCACAACCCTTAAAGGCATAACGTTCCAGTGGTCCTGTGGGCATCTACATTCCTGAGAATTAGCAAAAGAAAGTCTATTCCCTTATCTCCTATACATTCCCTGTCAAGTCACTTCAAAGAACACTTAACCCCTGCAGACTGCGCTCACTCAATTGAGAGAAATGAATCCCTATTTATTCCCCTTTATTAGTGATCATAGGTTTGAAAATATAACACCCATGTAACTATATGCCTTGTAATTTATATAACTTTTTGCATGTTATAACTACTAATTATCAACATGTTGTAGTGAATAATGTGTTACTTTGTAATAGGCTCTGTTAACTCCGCTATTCCGTGGCAAACTTGCTCAACTCTTCAGTTTGGTGTTACTATGAACTGTTTTTTGGTAGCTGGTGCCAGGAAATGCAGATCATAAATGTTACTGTTAACAAAATGCAGCTGTAACTTGAGTTCTATGCAATGCTCTGTCAGTTACATAGTCAATGCAAAGGCACCAGAAACTCTAAACTTATAAAAACGAACTGTGAAACCTAAGTGGCGAGCAGACCAGTTCCAGAGATGCTAGGAGCCAGGTTCTGCTCCCTGAATTCAAATTCAGAAATAAACTTCTCTCCACCAGTTCCCTGCCTCTCGATTTATTGGTGTCAAGAGATAGCAGCCGAGTATTTACTTAGACGATAATAACTTGCTCTATGACCTTGTACAAGTTACTCAAATCCTTTGTGATTATTAGCAGTTATCATTTGTTAACTGCTCCCTGTACCAGGTTCTGCATTAAAAAATATTTTTTAATACTATGTTGAACAGGAGGGGAGAGAGTGGGCATCCTTGTCTAGTTCCAGTTTTCAGGGGAATTGGTTCCAATTTTTGTCCATTTAGAGTATGCTGG
>NW_007246949.1:146878-164282 GCF_000164805.1 Carlito syrichta
TCCGAATATCACATGTTTTCACTCATATAATGGACCTTGAACATCCAATGCAATACTATGAGAAAATGACGGATGGTACTGGGAAACTATGGGGGGAGGGGGATGGGATTAACAGTAGCAAATATCTGTCGGGGGATGGGAAAACACTTCTCATCTGCAGGGTGCCTGAATGAAACGTCATTGTACACCTAACCCTTAACTGTACCCCACAAAACCATAATAAAAAATACTGATTAATGAAAAAAAAATATTTTTTACCTTATAAAAGCAACTGGCACAGGATAAACCTCTTAAGATATGGCTAAGCTAGTTCCCACCTTTTTTTCCTTCTGCCACCTAAAAATACACATAGTAATACTTCTGATTGGTGATGAAAAGCTGGAACTCATCTTTGGCCAGTTTCCTGTGGGCTCTGGGTCTGTGGGCCTGTGTTAATTTTCAAGATCACATTTGCAGCTGTTCCAGATGCACAACCTGGACTGAAATCCTGTTTTAGTGCTAACTCCGACCCTGCTTATTGCAGCAGCTCATTGGGGAAAGGGTATTGACTCCAATAGGCCAAAGCCATCTGCAAAAAGATAAGTATGTACCTCCTCTGCCCACTCATGATTGTTTTCTCCACCATTTCAAATCAAGAAGCTAACAGATCTGAGAATCTGATTTAATTATAAGAAGTGTATGGTCTGTTTTATTTGTACCATATCTAAAGCCAGCTTATATTTAATAGAATTGATTTTAAAGTAAAAACCTATTTATTGAGCTCCCACAATGTGTTTAAACTTTTTCTGGAAGCCAAGAATAAAAGACAGCCTTTGGCATCAATCACGTAGAATAAAGCACAGTACAGAGCTCTTGTCTCATAGTTTAGAGATCAAATTCACACACATTACTCACTGACTCTTTGTACTAGCCCTCTGAGATAGAAATGATGATCCTCCACAGGGGAGAAAATAAGGCTCAGAGTCATTAGGTGAGTGGCCCCCCCTTTCCTCTCATCCCTGAGGCCTCCGGGACACTCTAGAGGCTATTTCAGTGTCTTTCATTACTTAACTGTTTTGCCAGCAAAAGGAAATGGAAATGTGAAAACGAGCTCCTTGTCTCATCTTCTGAACGTAAGAAAAGAAGAAACATGAAGCTTCCACAAACATTTACCTCACTCTTCCAGGTAATGGCATCCCTGCTTTGGCAGAGAAAGAAACATATATTACATCAAGTGACATTTGCCATTCATGTGCTTGTGATCTTCTGGGAAGTTAGTATTTGAAGATGAATGTTGCCTCCTGCCCCAAACAGGCCCAAATGACAAATTTCTCTCTGTGCCAAGTCTCAGAAGAACAGAGTGCAGTTCGGCTGTCTCAAGAAACACTGATATTTTCTTTCACTTCTTTCAAGTAACTCAGCAGTGGCTAAAGGAAAGTGGCATGTAGAGCAGGCATTTGCCACTAAACAGCAAGTGATTTTTGTTTTTTTTGAGTTGGAGTCTCACTCTGTCGCCCAGGCTGGAATGCAATGGCACGCTCACAGTTATCCCAGCATTGACCCGCTAGGCTCAGGCGATCCTTCTGCCTTAGCCTTCTAAGTGGCCAGATCTACAGGTGAGTGCTACCAGGCCCAGCTAATTTTTTGATTTATTGTGGAGATGAGGTCTCGCCAAGTTGCCATTCTCGAACCCGTGGGCTCAGGCAATCCGCTCACCTCAGCCTCCCAAAGTGCTGGGATTATAGGCTGAGCCTCTGCACAAGTGACTTTAATGATACTAATAGTAGACTGTCTCCTAGCCTCTACCTGACCTCCTGTGACCTCCTGAAGAGAGGATTAACCACCCAATACAGTTTATATTTATTTATTTAATCATTATTTGCATACTGAGAGGCTCTAATGTACCTAGCACTCTGCTAGTCACTGTGAGTGGGGGTGGGGAGATATGAAATAACAGGTCCCTGCTCAGTGAGGGCTGGAGGTTTCAGAAACATTTTCTTGAAGGAGGTAGCACTTAAGCTAGTCCTTTGAGTATGAATTAAATATAAAAATGTGAGGGCAGTCCAGACACTGCAGAGTGCAAAAAGAAAGGTGATGAGATTATGGCCTAATTGGGAGATGGATTAGGGGCAAGTGGGGGGCTTATTTTTCAGGCTTAATAGAATTTAGGGATTAGAGATGAGCTAAAATTCCAAGGCAATAGCTCATAATCTCAGTCTCCCCATCTAAAAAATGGTCTTGCTGCCCATTTGCCACTTAAGAGGCTACATGGAGGAATAGATTGGATGTTTTTTCAGGTGGTACCGCTGGTGGTGCTGGACTCAGTCTTATTGTCATAGGAAGCTCCACAGCCCCTTTGGGAAGGCATAGCTTTGGGGTAAGTAGAAGAAAAATGTTTCCCAGGGAAAAGTAAGAATGAAGGGAACTAACTCAATCGGTGTCCTATGATGTGACAGGCATTATGCCAGGAGCCAGAGCAATAGAGATTAAAATGATCATTATAGTTTTGAATACTTAACATGTCCCAGGCACTGTGCCAGGTACGGAAGTGGCACTATTACTACTACTGCCTCTAATAGTAATAACAATGAAGGCAATGAGCAGTACCATTCATTGAATTCTCACTATATGCCAAATGCCTAAGTTAAAAGAATGAAGAGAGACTACAATAAAATCATGGTAATTTGAGACTTGTAGCATGTATAATTGCATGATATATAGTCGATTCAAGGTCTAGTTTTCCTTCACCTATCTTGCATTGGGAATTAATCTGGTCTATTTCATTTCCAGTGGGCTATCTTATAAGATGTGTGATTGTATTTCTCTGTAGAAAAAAATATCTACAGAAATTTGCCTGAGAATGTATTACTAACATTACTCTTTTGCTTTAAGGCACTACATCTTCAAGACTACCCTTGAAGAAATCATAAACCACGTAGCTAATAGCTAGTAATATCATAACATGGATTCCTTCATTAGGAATGTTGCTGTGGTCTTGGAAATAAAGAGATGTCTGGCTAGGACAGGGAAGATGTGATGGAGGGTAAAGGAAAGGCCTGGTGTCCAGCCTTGGAAATCTCTGTTAAGTAGCCATGCCCACCTCTGCACTATATATTGAAAATAGTGCAAAAATGGGTTCCCTGCATTGTGTCAACATGCAGGTTCAAGTAGATATCTAACGACTTGCCCAGTTCCCCGTTTTTTCCCATCTCCACAGCTGGAGACACTTGACTCTCACTTATAGCTTTAACCTCAGTCTCACTCCAGGCTCTGAAACTAACTCTTTCTCTTTCTCCATATGTTTGCTGTTAGGCTTCTTCTGCCATTATTTTAGGAATAAGTCACTAATGATGAAGTTTTGGGTATCTCTTGAGGATGTACTATCAGGAAGGTTTCTTCCCATTACCCTTTACCTTTAATCTTGGCAGATGCACTCATCTACCATTAACTAAGCCAAGCCTTGAGGTATATTCTTGACTGAAAAAACAAAGCCAGCCAGTATTTCATGCCATTCTGCCAGTGAACCCCATTCCCAATGTAGTCCTCCAAGCATGAAAGATTACGAATGGTCTAACAGGCTGCCTCAGAGGGCTTATCATGTTCTCTCTTTTCTTTGTGGCTGGCCAGAGGAGTTTGTCTAATGGGATCTGTGACATTTGTAGGCTTAAATGATGTGATTTAAAGAGCTAAATCGATGGGCTTGGCAGAAGGCCAGGGTGCAAAGTGGCTTTGGCAAATCCCAGTCCAGACTCCTGCCCAGTACAGGACTTCATCTGTGAGGAGGAAAGACTGACTTTCTACCTTAAAAAAAACCCCCAAAACAAAAAACCACAGTGCCTTCAGAGGGTCCTGGTGTCTGCATGTGTCTTGCACTGTGTGCCATGAAGACTGGAACTTAAATGGTGAGATTCTTTTGACCTCTCTTCATTGTCCAAACTTACTGTCCAATTGTTCATCTCTTCAGGATTCTTCTAAAGCTAGTAAACTTAATCTAATAAATTTGCAGAAAGTGTGAATAGTTGATAACACATTCAATAAATAGCTCTTACTTTATATGTCAAACACTGTAATAGAAGCTGATCACAATGGCTATGTCACTTAAAGCCATACTTCTTGTAGGAAAAAATTACATTTGAATGCACTTTGAATGCCTAATCCAAAGAGTGACTATTGTGGAAATTTCATGTACAAAAGCACAAGGTAGGCTGGTCAGACAAGGTTGTGGGGTGTTGATTTTGAATGCATTTGGCTCCTTTCAGATTACCACGTTGAGAACTTCCTAATTTTAATGTAGTAACACTAGTTTTTCCCTGAAAAGTCCAGATCTTGGACCTCCTTTGAGGAAACTCAAAGGTCATATAGAGTAACCTTTAGCCCAATGAAAATGTCCCCTTGACACCATTCTTGTTAAGTGACTGTTCAATTAATGAGCACCTCCAGTGATGGGAAACTCACCATGTCATCCTTTGCATGGTGATAGCTGACTTTCAGCAAATGATTCTCTATGTATAGCTGAAATCACCTGCCTACAATTTTTATCCCCTGCTCCAAGTTCGGCCTACAACTTTTATCGCCTGGCAAAGCTCTCCTGCCTTCCACGTGATAAACATCAAATATTTGATGTCAGTAATGATGGTTCCCTCTGCCCTAGTATTTCCTTTTCTAGAATTAATATTCCCAGTTTCTTCAATTGCCCTTCTTATTAGATAGTTTCCAGATTTTGGAGCATCCCTGCAGTCTGTTTCTAGTTATACTATACTTTGATTTTCTTAAAATTTGATGCTCAGATGTAAACCCAGTGCTCTAGAAATGATCATATCAGCACAGATTATACTGTGGCTATTTTCTTCATTCACTCATTTATTCAGCAATGCTTTGTTGAGGTCATGATCCTGCCAAATCTTGGTTCAGGAGGCACTTTGAACAGTTCTGTACAGTGATGTATTTGTAGTATTTTGTTTTTCATGTGTATACATCTTATTAACCCAACAATTGTATTAATTTATAAATAACAAGTTACTATTTAACACTTATTATGTGTTACTCTGTGTGCTAGGTTTCATATATATTATTTAAATAAATCTTCACTTTCAGACAGTGATTATTATTATCTCCCATCTTATAGATAAGAAAACTGAAGTACAGAGAGACTAAGTAAATATTATAAGGTCACACAGCTAGGGAGTAGTATAAATGCAGTTGGAGTCAGGTTTCTGACTTCAGAGTCTATATTCTTAAATAATTCAATAAAGGTGGATTCTTTTACATGCTCCAAAAGGCCTATCATAAAAAAAGCCTATAATAGTGCCAGCAATAGTAGATATTCAGTGTTTCAATTCAGTAAGTATTTCCTATGCATTTACTATTTGTCAGGATCAGGGCATTTGGTAGTAGGGAATACAAATATGAGGGGAGACCCCCCAAAAGCTGGAATTTTCTTTTGGAGAGTGGGTCCCTTGTAGTACACTCAGAATTTGTTCCTCTGGATCAAAAAGTCAGTTTTTATCTGGAAGTTTTGATAAGGTTGTCACAATCGTCTGAAGAAACATCCCAAGTTGTGGCGAACAAGTGACTGGTTCTTCCACCATGACAACACACCTGCCCATACCATGTTGAGCATTTAACACTTTTTGACCAAAAATGGCACTACCCCATGCCCCACCCTCCCTAGTCACCTGATCTCGCCCTGAATGACTTTGTTTTTTGTTTCCCCAGATGAAAAATGACCTCAAAGGGAAATGTTTTGCTGATATGGAACAGGTGAAACAAAAAATAGCAGAAACACTAGAAAGAGTCAAAACTGATGAGTTTGAAAACTGTTTTGAGTAGTAGAAAAGGCGTCTCAATAGGTGTATTGCATCAAATGGAGAGTACTTTGAAGGTGACTGAAGTTTAAGCATGTAAAAATAAATGCACATTTTAAAATAAATAAATTCCATTATTTTGGGTCTCCCCCATATACATATATAAATGACATTGCCCTTCCTCCAGTTCTGAGTACAAAGGGTAAACAAAAATGTAAATAAGTTAAACATACTACAGTATGACAGGGATTCTAATCTACAGAAGGGACACAAAGAAGGAAGGGTTCAACTATAACTGGGAAGGCAAGTGAAGGCATTGCAGAGGAAGTAATATTTAAACTGTGTCTTGAAGGGTTGGTAAAAGCTTGCTAGATAGCAATGTAGGGATGGTCATTCTAGACTATGGACACATCATGTGCTCGGTGTGGCTATATAAAACACAATGGTACTTAAAAAGAAAACTGGCCTTCCTTCTACTCTTCAAACCTGTCAAACAAATGATCACCTCAAGGCCTTTGCACATGCAGTTTGCTGACTATAATCCTCTTCCACAAATCTGCAGTTTTTTTCTTATCATATAGGTTTCAGATGAAATGTCTTCTCAGTGAAGCTTTCCAAGACCACTCTTTCAAGCCCCACACATGTCACTCTCCATCTCATTACCCTAGCTTTATTTTCTTTAAGATTTTCTCTTATGTAAGATCTTCAAGAACTTATCATTATTTGAACTGATCATAGTATTATTTGTTTACTATTTTAACATTTGGCTCTCCCAACCCAAATGTAAACTCCATAATAGCAAGAATCTTACTTGTCATATGTACTACTTTATTCTCAGAACCGGGCACATAGTAGGCTCTCAGTAAATATGTATTGAATTATTATGTGAAAGAGTAGTGGAGATAGAGATTGAGGAATGCTCTGTTGGCAGAGCTCCACTTTTGCTTGTGTGCTTAACTACCTCCCCATACAGTCTTGCGCTTGGGCAAGAAGCCTCTTCTTTGCCTAAAAAAAAAAGTCTTAATTAGCCTAAGGCTAAGTCAATATTGGTGATTAGTGATTACATTTCTTTGGACAGTGATTAATCTAGATTTAGATATTTGATGTGACTAATAAAATGTGCTGGAAAGTTTTTGTTTTGCTTTGCTTTTTGGGTTGGAGTCTCACTCTGTTGCCCAGACTGGAGTGCAGTGGCATGCTCCCGGCCACCGCAGCCTCGACCTGCTGGACTCAGGTGATCCTTCCGCCTCAGCCTTCCAAGTAGCTGGAACTACAGGTGCACATCACCATGCCTGGCTAATTTTTTGATTTATTGTAAGACGAGGTCTTGCCAAGTTGCCCAAGCTGGTCTCGAACCTGTGGGCTCAGGCAGTCCTCTCACTTCAGCCTCCCAAAGTGCTGGGATTACAGGCTGAGCCACCGAGCCCAGCCCCTTTGTGTTGTTATGTGCTCCCTTTCCTCCCTGCTTCCCCTAGCAGTGCCCAGCGACTACCAAACCCTCTCTTGTACTAATGTGACTAAAAGTTCAGGTCCCGCTTATGAGTGGGAACATGTGATATTCAGTTCTTTGTTTCTGTGATAGATCACTGAGAAAGATGGTCTCTAACTCCATCCAATTTGCTGCAAAGTTCATGATTTTGTTTGTTTTTATGGCTGCATAATACTCCATCATGTATATGCACCATATTTTCTTTATCTAGTCCACTTTTGATGGGCAGTAGGGTTGGTTCCATGTTTTTGCCATTGTGAATGGTGCAGCCATAAACATGCATGTGCAGGAATCTTTTTGGAAGAATGATTTATGTTTTGGGAGGTATATATGCAGGAGGGGGATTGCTGGATCACATGGAAGGTCAATTTTTAGTTCTTTTAGGAATTGCCACACTGCTTTCCATAGAGGTTGAACTAGCTTGCACTCCCACCAACAGTGTAGAAGCATTCCCTTTTCTCTGCAACCAGGCCAGCATCTGTTGTTCTTTGATTTATTAATGATGGCCATCCTTACTGGAGTTAGAACACCCACTTCTTTTAGAACATCCTAGTAAAATTACAACAGAAGTAAATTACCTATGCACAAGAGATTATTTAACTCAAATCTTTAATAAATATCAGAAATTGTTAAATACTGGACCCATTATCATCAAAATCAAGAACAAGATAGGGGCGCTACTATCACTACTATTATTCAGTTTGAGGGTTTGACTAATGTAATAAGAGGAGGACATGAAAATATAATAAATATTTGAACAGAAGTCTGGGTGTAATGGCTTATGCCTATAATCCCAGCACTTTGGGAGGCTGAGGTGGAAGGACTGCTAGAGCCCAAGAATTCAAGACCAGCCTGGCCAGCATAGTGAGACTTGTCTCCACAAAAAACCAAAAGAATTAGCTGGGCATGATGGCACATGCTTGTAGTCCCAGCTACTCAGAAGACTGAGAAGCGTGGATCACCTGAGCCCAGGAGTTGTGGCTATGGTGAGCCATTCATTGTATGCCCCTACCCTTGAGCCTGGGTAACAGAGTCAGACCCCCAACTCAAATAAATAAATAAATAAATAAATAAATAAGTAAGTAAGTAAGTAAATAAAGACAACAGTTACCTTTATATGCAAATGATATACTTGTATAATAAAATACTCAAGAAACTTTACAAAAATCTGTTAGAACTCACAGATTTGGTGAAGTAACAGAATGCAAGAAAAATACACAAATATCAATAGCTTAAAACAATTTTTAAATCATCATCATCATTCAGAAATTGAAATTGAAAAAAAAAATCCAATTCATAATAATGACAACATCTTAAGACACCTCTAAATAAATTTAACTAGTAAAGAACAGTATCATGTAAAAAAAGACACTGAAGGAAATAAAACAAGCCCAAGCCTATGCAACATAGCAAGAGTTTGTCTCTACAAAAAATTAAAGAATATAAAAAATAGCCAGGCATGGTGGTGCGTGCCTATAGTCCCAGCTACTTGGGAGGCCGAGGCAGAAGGATTGCTTATACCCAGAAAGTCAAGGCTGCAGTGAACTGTGATCATGCCACTGTACTCCAGTCTGGGTGACAGAGCGAGACCTCGACTCAAAAAAAAAAAAAAAAAAAAGTTCAAAGAGAATAGGGAAGCACATTATGTTATTGAACAGACTCAACCTTATAAAATACAATTTTCTTTCCCATATTAAGATATAAATAACAACAGCATCCAGTTCAGATTTTATATGAAGCTGGGCAAAAAAAAAGTTTAAATTTCATGAAGACTTTGATTTTTTTAAAAAAGGATGCCATCAAAAATGGTAGAGTTGAAAACTCCAAAAACCTATCCCTCTGCTAAAGCATTGATTAGCCTGGCCAAAATAAGAGCCACAATCAACTTTTCCTGAACTCTTGAATCAAATTTAAAAATTTAAAATAACCAGAGTAATTCTTAATGAAGAAAGAAACACTACATTTTGGTAAGAGTTTTGTGACATTGCTACCAAACCACCTATCATTTCCCACTCCTTAGCTTGGAGGCAGCCATGGGAACAGTGGCCTGCATTCCTAATGTAACTTGCTGGTGTCGTGGGGACTACTATGTATTTTATTGTACGAAGAAAAAGAATTGAATTAGGGAATTGTCTTTGGTTTTTTCCTGCCATTTGAACTTCCTCAGAGCTCGAGAGTTTCTCAGAGTTGGAGTGGCCTCCCTAGCAGAGTTTGCCAAATACTGAACAGAATATTTGAGCAGGTTGAAGAAAGAATTGAACTTGATGACATATCAATTGAAAGCATGAAGTCTGAGAAGCAGAAACTCGAAGAGAAATGAACAGTGCCTCAAAGAAGTGTGAGCCAACAAGTGTACCAACAAATGCATAATGAGAGTTCCAGAATAAGAAAATAAAAAAGGGCACAAAATATATTTGAAGAAATAATGGCCAGAACATCCAACATTTGATAAAATATATGAATCTACACATCCAAGAAGCTCAAAGAACTCCAAAAAGGAAAAACTCAAAGATATCTCCACTGAGGCACATTATAATCAAACTGTCAAAAGGCAAAAGCAGTGACGGAAGTGACTGTCACATGCAAAAGATGCTCAATAAAAGTAACATCCAATTTCTCGTCAGAAACCATGAGATCTGAATGTAGTAGATGATAAGTGCTCAAAGAAAAAACCTCTCAACCAATACTTTCAACCAACGCTCTCAACCAATATAAAGAGTTCTGTATCCTATAAAATTATTCTTCAAAAATGAAGGCAAGATTAAGACATTCTTAGACAAACACGAGCTGAGGGAGTTTGTTGCCTACTGAACTGCCCAACAAGAAATACTAAAGGGAATCTCTCAGGCTAGATTGCAATTTGAAGCCATATGAAAAAATAAAAAACACTGGTAATTGTAATTACATAGCTAAATGTAAAAGTCATTATTATTGTACTTTTGGCTTGTAAGTCCTATTTTTTTCCTATATGAGTTAAAAGACAAATGCATAAAACAAAAAATACAAATCTATGTTAGTGGACACATAACATATAAGAAAGTTTTGATAAAAACTTTAACTTTAATAAAAACATAAAGTGGGAGGGATAGCGCTGCATAGAGTTTTTATACGGTTAAAGCTATGTTGTTATTAATTCAAACTAGTTTGCTATACATTTAAGCTGTTAATTGTAACCCTCATGGTAACCACTAAGAAAATAATTAAGGAATATACAAAAAAGGGCCTGAGAAGTGAATTAAAATGGTATATGACAAAAAGTCAACTGAACACAAAGAAGGGAATAATGAAGGAACAAAAAATATATAAGACAAATAGAAAACAAATAGCAAAATGGCAAAATCAAGTCCAGTAATTACTATGTGAAGGATTCATAAGCATATCACATTTGGATATGTTGGTGTTTGAGGTTTTTGTTTGGGACATCAGGAGGAGAGGTCCAGTCAGCATCTGAAGCTCAGCATTGAGAACTAGAAATATAAAATTGGAAGTCATCAGCATATTGAGCAAAGGTTCTCAACTCTGGCTGCATATTAAATACCCTTTAAAAATATGCTTAGGTTACCCCTTTCCCCCACATTAACATTTTAAAACCACTCCCCAGGTGAATCTAACATGCAGCCAGGATTGAATACTACCATTTATAAGTGGAGCTGTTAGGAGGGGATATGATCATCAGGGAGAGAGCAGAGAAATCAGGGGAACTGAAGAGGAAATTTCTACTTAGGATGGAGAAATGTTTAGATCTCCATTGTCTAGTACAGTAGCCACTAGCTACATGTGGCTATTTAAATCTAAATAAATTAAAATGAAATAAAATAAATTCAGTTACCTACTTGCACCAACTACATTCTAAGCACTTAATAGCCACATGTAGCTCATGGCACTGTATTGGATAGTACAGATACAGAGCATTGTCATCACTGCAGAAAGTTTTGTTGGACAGTGCTGGATGTCCCAAAGGCCTCTACTACCACTAAAATGTCTATAATAAAGAAGACTCTTCAATTTTAGGGTAAAAATACTCAGTATCTATGTTAAAATTTGGGTACTTTAATTTGCATGATGTATTTTCATGGCTATGGACATGAAGTGTTTTTATTTTTGTATGCTCTTTCTTCTACTTCTCTCTGATGTCCAGGGGAATTTTATAGAATCACTAGCAGCTGGATTAAATCAATACTTTTCATTTTCACTAGGGAGAAGACAGGAGCAAAAAATATATATTTGTCTTCCTCAAGTCACTCAGCTGTGTGGGGGGAGTTTAAATCTGTTGCTCAACACTCATTATCACTTTGTCTGCATGATGTTCCTTAAAGTAGTCAAGGGAAAAGCAGAATGGAATGACACTGATTATAGCAAATAATAGGCAATGTAATTGGTTAAAAGTCTTGCATCTGATTACTAGTCTTGGGTTGGCTTTCACCCCAGATCCCACAGGCAATGAGAAATGAACCTATCCCCTTTCTGTTGCCCCTTCACTTTGGAATCTAAAGTGACAGTGTTCACAAAGGAGCTTATTGGCCAAATCTTCTTAAATGAGACAGCGGGACTTAAATATTTAAAAAATGATAACAGGGAGTCTGAGTGAAGAGTACATGGGGGTTCTTTGTATTATTTTTGCAACTTTTCAATGTCTTTGAAATGATTTTAAGATAAAAAATTACAAAAAGTTACTTAAACCAGTAAATAATGAATACATACCCAAACCAAAGAATGTGGCTTAAAATGAGGAAATCTTTGCAGTTTTTCCCGCTCATGCATTTTATTTATTTATTTATTTATTTATTTATTTGAGTTACCTAGGCTGGAGTACAGTACTATGAACACGGCTCACCACAGCCTCGGGGGCTCAGGCAGTCCTTCCACATCAGCCTCCTGACTAGCTGGGACTACAGATGTGCAATATCACACCCGGCTAATTTTTTTGATTTTTTTTGTAAAGATGAGTTCTCAGTATGTTGCCCAGGCTGGTCTTGAACTTCTGTCCTCAAGCTATCCACCCACCTCAGCCTTCTAGAGTACTGGGATTACAGGTGTGAACCACTGTGCACAGCCCTTCCATGCATTTTAAATGAGCTCATCCTTAATATAAATTTTTCTATCCAGTTTTCTTTTCTAAATAATTTGTAGAAATTTCCTATACATAATTATCTGTAATAACACTCTTTGCATATTGTACCCTTCCCATTACTAATTTCTCTTGTAGAGAAGTGACTCTACCAGGTGAGATTGAGACAATATGTGGTTTTGGGAATTTTTCTGAGTCCGAGTCTCACTCTGTTGCCCAGGCTGGAGTGCAGTAGCACCCTCATGGCCACCACAGCCTTGAGCTGCTAGGCTCAGGCAATCCTTCCACTTTAGCCTTGCAAGTAGCTGGAACTACAGGTGTGTGCCACCATGCCCAGCAAATTTTTTTGATTTATTGTAGAGACAAGGTCTTGCCATACTGTCCAGGCTGGTCTTGAACCTTTGGGCTCAGGCAATCCTCTCACCTCTCCCTCCCATAGTACTGGGAGTATAGGCATGAGCCACCATGCACGGCCTGGGAGATACTGTATTAAATGTCTACATAACATTTCATTGGGGCAGGTTAGGTATATCATAATGTTCTTAACTAGTTTCCAGTTGGGGGATATTTAAGTTTTCTTCCATTTATCTCCATTGTTGTAAATGAAGCTGAGATAGATACTTTTGTACATAAAGATCTTTATATATATTCAGGGTTATTTGCTCAGTATAGCTTTCCAGCAGTCAAATTACTGGATGAAAAACTAAGAGCATTTTTTAAGCTTCAACATTGCTGAATTTCTTTCTAAAATTTTTATATTAATTTACCAGCAGTGGCTTTCTAAGAAGAAAGAAAACATCAGAAATCCCAGGAAACAGAAGCTAATCTCACTTTTCTGATGTAAAATGTATGATTGATGATCTAAAGTCTCTTTCCTCTCCATATAGTCTAAGATTCTCTGATTCTATAATAAATGGATAATGTATCATTAAGAACATTTAAGATGTTCCAATGGTTGATATTTTCATCTTGTGAAAAAGAAAAATTAGGGAACACTTCAACTGATGGCCTGGCCCTCCCCATAGTCACAGAGAATCATCAAGGGTACACAGACATACCTCATTTTATTATATTTCACTTTGCAGATATTGTATATTTCACAGAATGAAGGTTTACGGCAACTCTGCATTGAGTAAGTCTATCAGCATTGTTTTTCCAATGGCATGTGCTCACTCACGTCCCTGTGCCACATTTTGGTAATTCTCGCAATATTTTAAACTTTTCCATTATTATTATATGTGTTACAGTGATCTGTAGTCAGTGATTTTGATGTTACTATTGTAATTGTTTTGGGGTGCCACAATCCATACCCATAAAGACAGTGAACTTAATTGATAAATGTTATGTGTGTTCTGGCTGCTCCACCAACTGGCCACTTCTCCATCTCTCTCCTTCTCCTCGGGCTTCCCTGCACAGAAGACACAACAATATTGAATCAGACCAATTCATAGCTCTACAGTGGTTGCTAAGTGTTCAAATAAAAGAGTCACATGTCTCTCACTTTAAATCAAAAGCTAGAAATGATTAAGCTTAGAGAGGAAGAAACAGTAAAATCTGAGATAGGCCAAAATTTAGGCCTCTTGCACCAGTTAATCAAGGTGTGAATGTAAAGGAAAAATTCTCAAAGAAAATTGAAAGTGCTACTCCAGTGAACAGACAATGATAAGAAAGCTGAACAGCCTTGTTGCTGATATGGAGAAAGTTTGAGTGTTCTGGATAGAAGATAAAATCAACCACAACATTCCCTCAAGCCAAAACCTAATCTAGAGCACCCTAACTTTTTTCAATTATATGAAGATTGAGAGAGGTAAAGACACTGCAGAAGAAAAGTTGGAAACTGGCAGAGGTCAATTCGTGAGGTTTCAGGAAAGAAACCACCTCCATAATTTAAAATAAAAAGTGCAGGGTGAAGCAGCAAGTGCTAATTGAGAAGCTGAAGCAGGTTATCCAGAAGATCTAGCTAGGATTATTGATGAAGGTGGCTACGCTAAACAACAGATTCTTAATGTAGACAAAACAGCTTTCTACTGGAAGAAGATGCCATCTTTTTCATGCTAGAGAGAAGAATTCAACTTCTGGCTTCAAAGCTTCAAAGGATAGGCTGACTCTCCTGTTAGGGGCTAATGCAGCAGGTGACCTTAAGTTGAAGCTAATGCTCATTTACCATTCTGAAAATTCTAGGGTCCCTAAGAATTATGCTAAATATACTCTGTCTGTACTCTCAATGGAACAACAAAGCCTGGATGGCAGCTTGAACATCTGTTTACAGCTTAATTTTCTATATATTTTAACCCCACTTTTGAGCTCCACTGCTCAGAAATATTCATTTCAAAATAATTACTGCTCATTGACAATGCATCTAGTCACCAAAGAGCTCTAATGGAAATGTATAAGGAGATTAATGCTTTCATTCCTCCTAACACAACATTCATTCTGCAGCCCACAGATCAAGAAATAATTACAACTTTTAAGTCCTATTATTTAAAAAACTACTTTTGTAATATAGCTGTCATAGACTGTGATTTATCTGATGGATCTGCACTACGTAAATTGAAAACCCTCTGGAAAGAATTCACCATTCTAAATGTCATAAAGAACATTTGTGGCTCATGGGAGGAGATCAAAATATCAACATCAAATGGAGTTTGGAAGAAGTTGATTCCAACCCTTATGAGTGACTTTGAGAGGTTCAAGGTTTCAGTGGAGGAAGTAATTGAAGGAGTGATGGAAACAGCCAGAGAATCAGAATTAGAAGTGGAGTCTGAAGATGTGACTGAATTGCTGCAATCTCATGATAAAACTTTAATTAATGAATGAGGAGTTGCCTCTTATAGATGAGCAAAGAAAGTGATTTCTTGAGATAGAATTGACTCCTGGTGAAGATGCTGTGAACATTGTTGAAACGACAACATGAAATGTAAAACATTCCATAAACAAAGTTGACAAAGCAGTGGCAAGGTTTAAGAGGATTGACTCCAATTTTGAAAGAAGTTCTACTGTGGGTAAAATGCTATCAAATAGTATCACATGCTACAGTGACATCTTTCGTGAAAGAAGAATTAATCGATGTGGCAAATTCCATTGTAGTCTTATTTTAAGAAATTACCACAGCCACCTCATCCTTCAGAGCAGCTGTCAAATTTAGGCAAGACCCTACATGAACAAAAAGATTATGACTCGCTGAAGGCTTAAATAATTGTTAGCAATTTTTCAGCAATAATGTATCTTAAAAATTAAGCTATGTGAATTTTTAGACATAATTAATAGACTACAGCATGGTGTAGCCATAACTTTTATATGTACCAGAAAACCAAAAGAAAATGTATGACTTGCTTTATTACGGTGTTCACTTTATTGTTGTGGTCTGGAACTGAACCCTCAGTATCTCAAAGGTATGCCTATATAGATACTTGCCCATTTCTCTGTTTCAGAGCAGGGCTTTTAAATAGATTCCAAATTTTCTAAATTAACTTCTTGTTAATTTTTTCATTTCTAAAAAAAAAAAAACATAGAGAATAGCAGTGTTTTGAGCATTGTAAGCACTAAATGAAATTGTAAAGATTCAGATTAGTTGGTCTTATGGGTGGTGGTTTGGAAAGGTGACTGAGAAAGGTATGTGGAGGAGATAGAACTGGGTAGGATTTACATAGTCAGATATGGGAGTTGGGAGACTACCTGTGTTATATGTGGGGTGGGGATGGAAGGCAAGGGTGGGAATTGGAACTGTCTTGGGTAGGGCAGCATTTGGAAAGAGAGGAGAAAATGTAGGAATAGGTAAGCTGAGCCCGCTTGTTGGAGGATATTGAACACGTGGTTGAGAAGCTAGGACTTGATCTTATAGGCATTGGAGAGTCACTCCAGGTTCTTAAAGAAGCAATCAAGAAAGCTACATGTTAAAATGTGACTCCTATAGCTCTGTCAATGGTGAAGTAGAGCAGGAGAGAACAGGACTATTGTCATAAGTTAGTGGAATCCCATCTAGAATGCTGGCAGTCTGAATGAAGAAGAGGAGAATTTTAGAGTGGTTTCAAAGGAAGAAAAAACAAGCCTTGGTAATAGATAGACTAAAGGGAATGAGGCATAGGGAGGGAACCTTAAAATGATATACAAGTTTAAGCCTCAGTGACTGGAAGAGTGGTAGTGCTGTTACCTGTGTGACTGAGAAAGGCCATTCAGTAGGCTGGTTATTAGAGCCCAGATATTTTCAGGGTAAACTGAGTTCTTGTCAAATAGATTCTATTTCTTCATTATTTTTCATATATGCTTATTTTTCCTGTTTGGTCTTCATTTGGTAGTGGTTTTGAACATTTTAATTTTGTTTCTCTGCCCCAGAGGGTTCTGCCAAGTAATGATCTTAAATGCCCTCAAAAAGTTCTACTGAGTATCCCTTACAATGTAATCACCTTCAGTGTGCCTGTCTTGTAACTTTCTTATTTTGCATATTGGGTATTCTAAAACCAGGTCACCCTTGTTCCTCAGAGTTTTACTTTTGTACAACGTCATGTTTCCTGCAACATTGATTAATTCTCCACCTCCCTTCCTGCTGCAACAGACAACATTAGGACTTGGAACGTTAACAAAAGAGAAAAACTTTGTCAAGGTGTTTATGTGGAAATAGTGGTACATACCTCTATTTGTATAATGGTGCAATTTAAAAATAGTGTCCTGGGAATCAGGAGACCTGGATTCTAGTCCTAGCTCTGCTACTAACTTAGAGCATAAACTTAGGCAAGTCACATTACCTCTTCTTTATTCCTCCATTTCCTTTTCTGTGAAATGAGAGGGATAAACAAGATCAATGTCAGCCCTAAAATTGAACTATTTATTAACAAAATAAATTTTCAAAGTATTAGCAACGTTTACAGTACTTAGAAACCACTGGGTTAGATTCAGCACTAAGTGAGAATATGTTTATCAGTTAGCTATTTGTTGACTCCATGAAGATAGGCAAATAGGATGATTCAGGCTAAAATAAATAAAAGTTGAGACTCAGTTATTGACTTAAGGCTATTTTTTTTTTTGAGTTGGAGTCTCACTCTGTTGCCCAGACTGGAGTGCAGTGGC
>NW_007246949.1:164648-166934 GCF_000164805.1 Carlito syrichta
TCTTGAACCCACGGGCTCAGGCAATCTACTCACCTCAGCCTCCCAAAGGCGTGGGATTACAGGCTGAGCCACTGAGCCTGGCTCAAGGCTGTTTTTATAGATAAAATAAACTAGATATTCCACATAGAATCTCCATTCCCTTTGACAGGGGTGCCAATCCAACATTGTAAGCCTGTACTTTAAACATAGACTAGAACAAGACCCAAAGATAGAGCTGCTCTGATTTTCTGAGATCTGTGACTGTGGCCCCTTGAGCACTGATTCCCAGAAAGAGCAGTCATACTGCTCAGAGTCATCTTAGAGAATCATTGTGATTTCCATCTTAAGAGGAACTAACCCAAGATCTTTCCTCCAATAGAGACTCCGAGGAGTATATTAGAAGAGAAGGTTTCCTCCACAGTGCCCCTTTCAAGAATTAAGGCCATCCCCAGGGTATCACTCTTGCCTATTAATGATCCCCTATGGCTCTGTCATCCATAACCTAACCTCAGTACTTCTGAAATATGGATAGAAGATCACCTGGAAGTCAGGATGCTCTTTGTGAACCCTATAAAATATTGCTGTAAGTTTAATCCAATTTCTTTAAGCATTTGCATCTAGTTCCTCAATAGGCACTGAGCCCTATGTAAATAGAGGGCATACTAACACATACAATAGCTCTGCTCAACAAGTCTTTTATCTTCTGATTTAACTCAAGCCCCCTCTCTCCAGCTGTCTATTCTTCCAGCTACCTGATCTCATTCACACCTTGTTTCTAGGCTACAAACTTTGGCTTCTTTTCAGAGTTTTCTGCCTCCTAGACTGTCTCAGGTTACAATCATCCTGTCTTGCATCTTCTGCCCTTTCCCCCATCACCTTCCCTTGTGTGGCTTTTCCAGGTTGGACTGAGATGGTATGTTTCATACCATCATATAACTATAGGACTTTTTTTTTTTGAGTTGGAGTCTCACCCCGTTGCCCCGGCTGGAGTGCAGTGGCACGCTCACGTCCACCGCAGACTCGTCCTACTGGGCTCAGGTGATCCTTCTGCCTCAGCCTTCCAAGTAGCTGGAACTACAGGCACACGCCACCACACCTAGCTAATTTTTTGATTTATTGTAGAGATGTCTCACCAAGTTGCCCAGGCTGGTCTTGAACCCCTGGGCTCAGGCAATCCTCTCGTCTCGACTTCCCAAAGTGCTGGAATTATAGACGTGAGCTACCGTGCCCGGCCTGGAAATTTTAACTAGCAGTTTAAAATACAGGCACAAATATGTGACCACGAACAAAAGCAAGCCAAGTGACTACTGGTGTCTGACAGTAGTCACTAAAGGATTTAAGAGGAATTTATGACTAAAAAAACCTGATATGGAGAAAATTTTGCCAATGAACTAACACTGTTTCTGCAAATCAATAAATGACTTCCACAGATTGACTTTGCTGGCATAACACCTTGGTACAACATAAAGAACACCAGAGATTTGTTAAACCATAATTTGATGAATATCAGTTGACCAGAACCTTTTGTAGTGTGATTTACATAGTCTACTAGTAAGCAGTTCTGTAAGTTACGTTTAAGCTAAGTTCTGTAAGTAAGCTCTATAAAGTACTGTGCAGCACGAGACTTTAATTTATCCTCAGATTTCCTTGAACACTAGTATCTTGGGATTTTGTAACTATCATTAAAAAGGTTTCTTATGCCTGAAATTCCAGCACTTTGGGAGACTGCGGCATGGAGGACTGTTTTAGGCCAGAAGTTCCAGACTAGGCTGGGCAATATAATGAGACCTCTATCTCTACAAAAAATTTTGAAAAATGAGTTGGGTGTGGTGGTGTGTGTCAGTAGTACCAGTTTCTTGGGAGGATTAAGTGGGAGGATCACTTGAGCCTAGGAGTTCAAGGTTACAGTGAGCTATGATTGTGCCACTGCACTCTATCCAGCCTAAATGACAGAGTGAGACCCTGTCTGTAAAAATAAATAAAGAGATTGCTTTAAACCATTGTTTTTCACGATGAAATTTGTCTCTGGAGTCAGAAGACATTTAACTCCCTTTTTAGCTTAATGGTCCCTGATATTTATTTATTTTTTTTGGCATTCAACAACATTTATTGTATCATAGTTTCTATAGGTCAGAAGTCTGGGCACAATGTAGTTAGATTTTCTGCTCAGGATCTCACAAGGCTGATATCAAGGTGTCAGCCAGGGCTGTGATCTCATCTGACCCTTGGGGCCTCTTCCAAGTTCATTCAAGATGTTGGCAGAAGTTCCCCCTTTCTTTTTTTTTTTTTTTTTTTTTTTTAATCAGT
>NW_007246949.1:167637-171925 GCF_000164805.1 Carlito syrichta
TGCCTGTAATTCTGGCTACTTGGAAGGCTGAGGCAGAAGGTTCGCTGGAGCCCAGCAGGTCGAGGCTGCGGTGACTTGGAGCAGCCACTGCACTCCAGTCTGGGCGACCAAGTGAGACTCCAACTCAAAAAAAAAATAGATAAATATTTTCAACATCACAGAAATTAATAATATGTTCTAAGACGCAAGGACTAGTAAGTGGCAGCCAAGATTATAACCCAATCCTTCTGACTCCACACTTCAAGTGATTTTCCTCTTGTTAGTCCATTCGGTGTAAAACAGAGAAATGAAAGAATACTCTATGAAACACATTGACTGAAGCAGATGCCTTTGTGTAAATTACCACTGCTGCCATCCCGGGGCTCCATTTCACATTGTTTTTGAAGACAGAGCCACCAAGTTGCATCTAAGCTCTAGAGAAGGTTCTGCCCTTAAGCCCTTTATCAAGGTGAAACTTGTTCACAGTCCTTTTTAGTGACAGAGACGTTTTCTACTTTAGGTTTCTTCTTATCTTGGAAAAAAATCAGAAATCTTAAGAAGGTGCCATTCACATTCCAACAGCTGTGTAGATGGGGACAAGTCAATTCTGCCTATTTCTTTCTGGAGTCATATATAATCCAAATTATAAGACTCTACCCATTGTAGGCAGTGAGAAGTTGCCAGGGGTTTGGGATTAGGAGACAGTAAGGGGACATGACTAAACAAGTTGCAGGGGTGGGGGTGATATATGGATTTTGTAGGGGTAAGGGGCTAGTGGTGTTCTGTACCTGGAAATACAGTGTGGCTGACTGGGAATTTGCACTACCTGCTTGGTAGATGGGTATAACAGTTTTTTGTATAGGAATTCCTGGTTATAGTTAGAGGGGTTGGTTTGACTTAATAGTACTCCCCTTCCTTGAGAGTATCAAAAAGGTTGTACATATTCTACATATTTATTAATGGGCCATTATATATCACCCACTTGCAATTTCATTTTTAAATCCTGAGCAAAAATATTATCTTGGACTCAAGTCAAAAATGCAAATTTCATCACAAACTCTGTTTTCTTTAGAAAATTCTTCTTCCTTAGTTTTCTCTGGTTTCTCATTATAGTCTCCCTTTTCTTTACTCTGATGAACTGCTGAACATTTCCAGCATTTTTATATTTTGTCATGGCTACTGATATAAAGGTATTTTAAACTTTTGAGGTTTATGGATAGTCTTATCTTTTTTCAAATATCTTATTCCAGTATTAGCATGTTCTTGAGGAGATGGGCAAGATACAATGGTTAGCAGCTCATGTGACCTTTCCTACTAGTGGGTAGTCAGACCAAGATAGAAGAAGGCACCAGCTCTTTTCTTGTATTTAAAAACCCAGTCCTATATGTGGATGCACTAGAGCTGACTTTCTGAAAGACAATGAAAAAGGCACTTTTTAATTAGAGTATTTCTACTTTCCCTTTTTAATTTCCCTCCTACACCTACCTCCACTGTGTCTGCCAAGCACAGAGCCTATGAGCCAATGACACAGAGCCATGTTCTTACTTAGCTGCCTAATATCCATAAAGGTGTTAGCCGATTAAAAGGCTTAAAGTATTACTGCTCACAGGAAATACGTTGCACATTTTAATAGAGAATTCTTAGAAATTGAAAAGACTTTAAGATCCGTAGTAATGAATGTTTAATAGTAGAATTTTGTAAAGAGGTACATTTTTTCCCAGAAAGTAAAAGGTTGTCAAATTCTTGCTTTTTGTATTTGTTAGGGTGACTTAACACCCTTGGTGAGCAGGGAGCATGCACACATGTTCCTAGGTGGATGATTTCTGCTCCTTGCATAACAGCTTATTGTGATGCTTCCAAAGTGATTCTAATCTCCAGAGATAGAAGCAGTAGTGTGCTGCAGATGGCTCATACTATCTCACAAAAGTTGACTGTTAAATTTTCAGAAATATTGTAAGCTGTTTTTAAATACAGTTACTATTAAAAATGAAATTATACTGACTTACAATTAAATAGATTATGTTAAAGACAAAGTAATACTGAAAACATAACTTCCTATTTATTTTACTATATTTTACAGTAATCTATGGTCCTGAGGTTATTTACATCTATCGTATCTCTAGTAGAAATATTACATATGTTGATAACTTGAAACTGGCCATAGTGGGAGTATTTATGCAATATAAATTGACAAATACTATAAAACAGGGCTAGATTTACTGTTTTGTTGTTGGTCTAGAATTTAAAAAGTAATGGAGAAAATGTTAATAATACAGATGAAGCTTAAAAGTGTGTCATGAAAGGGACTTATGCTTCTGGTCAAAATGAAATAAGGGGGACTGAATGTAACCGCCCACTTGAAACAACCAACAAATAAGACAAAAACATGTAACAATGATTTTCAGGATACTGGGCATCTGCCAAGGAAGGACCAAGGCCTCTGAGAGATGAGAAACAAGTAAGGAGAGTACTACGATTGTCTAAAACTTGAGAGAGTTTCCAAAACATGGTTCAAGGAGAAGGAACAGAAGCTGAGCCTAGTGGGCTCCCTGAGGTGGGCAGATAGCATTGAGAGTCTGGGGAAACCAAGACAGCTAGAGATCACAGGACAGATTGATGAACAAGAGAGAGTTTCACAGAGAGAACTCCAAATATCTACATGGGGTCTTCCATAGGTATTCAGAAAAACACTAACCTGATCCTCCATAAAAGCAATGAGAACACTAGCAAAAAATTGTTAAAAGTGATTTTTCAAAACTCTAGAAATTAACCAAAGGCTTGCACCAATCTAAGAAGCATTTATTCAAGAAAACAGCTAAATCATGCTAGAAACAGAGAGCACTGTAGCACTTTTACTTGCCCTAGTTCCATAATCTACTTTCCTGCTTCATGGTAGCCTTGAAAAGCTGCAACGCCAGAAATATGATAACTGGAAAATTAAACAACCTAGTAGCCACTGAGAGGAGAGAATGAATTTGGAGCTCACCAAGGACCCATCCCCAGACAGCTTTCACTATTTGCTTGGTCTGGAAAATCCCTGGGAAAGCTCCATTCTCAGAGCTTGTCTTTATTCTTACCCTATTCCAGAGCTTTGTCACTGAGGAAAATTCTATCTCTAGACTGTCTATTTAAAAAAATCGAGTGCAGGGAGATGGGAACAAGATGGCGATGGCATAGGTGAACTTGTGAGATTCTCCGAATGTGAGTTCCCAGAAAGACTTTTACTTCTCTTCCCCCATCCCCCAGCCTACCACCAGCCATGCTGGTGCGAGGCCCAGGGACCTTCATTCCCACGCAGGGTCAGATATTGCGGCCCCCTGCTGCTGCTGTTCCACTGCGTGCGTGGGAGTCTCGGGTCCCAGCCCCCACCCTGCTCCCTCCCTGGAAACATCGTCTCCAGCCAGGCACCTGGCACCAAGCCACCGGTCACTCAGGGAGGCTCTCGGCAGCTGCCCCTCAGAGACACTGGTCCAATTCCTGGCTGAAGTACTCTGTGGGGGGCCCAGGGCCACTCTCGATGCTCACCGCCTGGCCTTTGGAGCTTTGGAGGTCTGGAACACCGGACCCACCCTGGCTGAGGCACTCAGGACGAGACCCCAAGCTGGGGGACCCAGACAAGTGGAGAAAAACAGATCTGCATAAGCTGCCTCGCCATTCTCCAGGCAAAGACTTCCATTGCCCCACCCACCTATCAACAAACTTTACCTCAGTTCCTAAGGCAATGGCGTGAAACAGGAGACAAAGCCCCACCCCTATGCTGCAACGAAAAACAAAGGGGAGAGGCCAGAATTGGAGATCAGAGAAGTGACTTTAGTCTGAACACTTATTTTGACTTATGATTTTATCATTGTAACTGTTGGTTTTGATCACGTTTGTTGTTTGCCTTCTGACTTACACCGTTTCTTGATTTTATTGGCCTGTCTCTGTGTAGCTATCAGTACTCTTTAGGGAATCTTTCTTACGTGTCTTTCTTCACTTCTTCCCGCCCTTGTGATTCTTTTTCACCTGATAGTTGGTATGTATATCTGCTTTCCCTCTCGCTCTTCTCTCTTTCTAACTCCCTATTGACCCCCCTTCCTCCATTATTTTCCTCTTTTTATACCTCCCTTTTTAATTGAGGGATCAAGACTACATACTGCTGGATGGACAGATTGTAAGGCAGAGGGAAATAGGTTCCAGTGTGCTCATACACCTGTTTGTGGATGCTAGAATCAGCATTCTGAGCCACAGCTTCCCTCTCAATTAAACCTCAAAACTGCAAAAAGTACAGATTGCAGCCTATGCTCCAACCTGAAAAGTGAACAAAGCC
>NW_007246950.1:0-797 GCF_000164805.1 Carlito syrichta
AAGGGGTGACTCCTCGTGCTGGGTGGCAGGAGTGTTGGTGGTGGCAGTGGTGGTGATTATTATTATTTGGAGTCGGAATCCTGCTCAGTTGCCCAGACTGGGGCACAGGAGCACACTCAAGGCCACAGCGGTCTCCACCTGCTGTGCTCAGGTTATCCTCCCTCCTCAACCCCCTGATTGGCTGGAACCACAGGCCTCCACAACCATGCCTGGCTAATCTTTGCATTTGTTTTTGATGGTCGAGACGTGGTCTCACCCCGTGTCCCAGGCTGGTGTCTAACCCTCGGGCTCAGGTCATCCACTCTCCTGTGTCTTCGAAGGGCTATGTTACCAGGCTGAGGCCCAGAGCCTTGCCCGTGGTTTTGCTGGTAGCTGTGGTGGGTATTAATATTCTGATTAGGTGTCCCATTCTTCACCCAGGCTGTAGCACAGATACATGATATCGGCCATGGCCACCTCCACCAGCTGGTCTCTGGCAATCTTCCTGCCGTTGACTCCCAAGTGCCTGAAATGACAGGTGTGCACCACCATGCTCGGCTCATTTTTTTGGCTTCTTGTAGATACAAAGTCTTGCCAAGGTGCCTGGGCTGTTCTCGAACCCAGGGGTTCAGGCCATTCTCTCACTGCAGCTTCCCAGCTCGCTGGGATGACAAGCGTGAGTTCATACCCCCGGCCTCCACACCCCTTTTGGGACCTCACCAGGAAGCCCACTTCCTTCCCAGATCCCAGAGAGGAGAGCCAGAGTCACCTGCCAAACCCTCCCCTTGGGGAGCACCTGGCACAGGGGTGTGTCTCCC
>NW_007246950.1:1171-10536 GCF_000164805.1 Carlito syrichta
TCCAGAGTCCTGGAACTCGAGACCAGGATGGACACCCTAGCAAGCCCACACCTCGTCCTGAAGCAAAACCCAGAAAACCTTGTTTGAGGGCAGACATCCGAGGGAGAATTACTTCCAACCCAGAGTTCAAGACCATGCAAGAAGACCAGGATGTCATCCAAATCGAAAGCATGTGATCACAGCAGTTTGGGAGGCCCAGGCCGAGAGCATTGCCAGTTGGGTGGTTTGAGAGCCTGGGCAAACTAGTGAGGAATGAAAAGAAAGAAAGAAATCCTTTATCCTGCAAAACTTCTGCCCTCAATCCATCCCCCCCATGCCCCCACATATGAGGGTCCACCGGACTTGGCACCTTCCAGCCCCAATCCCTCTCAATGGCTGGTCCCACTTTGGTTCAGGAGTTACCGAGGCTCCCTGGCCTGGTAAATGCCGGCTCTCCTCTCCGAGGTGAGAAATGTTCCCGGGGCAGTCCAATCCTCCGACTCAGCAATGAGGACATTCTGCCAAAAAAGACCAGGGACACATCCCTCACCCAAAGACATTTCTTCCTCCCCAATGCCATTTTTCCTGGCTCTAAAGCGAGTCACGCTGTGAAGACACTATGCACAGATGAGAATCTGTGTACGATTCTGAAGATTTTGGAAACAGAGTTTGGCTCTGAGTCTGAAGCTGGGGCCCAGGGACATGGCCGTCGCTCATGGTCAGCCTCGATTTGTGGGCTGTGGCGTTCCTCCCATCTCAGCCTCCAGAGTGTATGGGACGATGGGCACCTTGACCCCAGACAACCTGTTTGAATGGGTGAGGAGACGGGGTCTCCCTGCATGGTCTTGGCAGGCCTTGGGCTCCTGGGATCCAGTCATCCTCCTGCTTCGGGCTCACAGAGCACTGAGATTCCAGGCATGGGCCACCACAACAGGACTTCTTGTTCGTTTTTGATGAAGGACTGAGGGTTGGCTCGGGAATTCAGCCTCGTCATCCCAGTGCATTGGGAAACCGAGGCCACTGGGTGGCTCGAGTCCACAGGTGGAATCCCACTCAAGCACCTCAGTGAGACCTCGTCTCAACCCTCCACCCCAAATGAGCCAGGCGTGGTGGTGCCCACCTGTCTTTCTGGCTCCTGGGAAGGCTAGGGAATGGCTCTCCGGAGCCCGGCTGCCAAGGCTGTGGTGGCCAGTAGCAAGTCACCACTATTTAGACTGGGTGACGGAGTGAGACTGACTAATTGAAAAAAATGAAAAAAGAAAAAAAAGAAGAGCATCCATTTGTGTATGGAGTTGGTATGACTGTGAACACAGAGAGATCATTTGGGAAGGTGGCCCCAGCCTTGGTCCTAGAGTTCCTGAAAGATGGTTTATCAGAAGACAATCGAGCTGTGGTGGAAGGCCAAGGTGGGGGACTGCTGGATCCCAGGAATTCAGACCAGCCTGGGCCATGTAGCAAGACCTCATCGCACCCCAAATGCAAACACTCTAGTTGTGCATGGTGGCGCCCATCATCCCAGATATACGGGATGTGGTGGCCTCCATCCTGGGGCGTCCCACAGTTTTGATCATGCCCACAGAATGTGCAAATCCTGGCTGGGCACCGTGGCTCACAGCCATCAGCTCTGCATCCTGGGAGGCAGAGTCAGGATACTGCCTGAGCAGGTGTCGGAAATCAGCCCAGTTGACATAACCAGACCTCGTCTCAGCAAGAGGTACCCAAAATCAAGTCAGACGTGGTGGTCTCTTGAGTCCCAGCAGCTGCTCAGGGTCTGATGCAGGAGGATTACTTGAGTCCTGGAGGGCGAGGTCCTGGGAGCCACAATCGTACTGCCCTGCCCCAGCTCGGCTAATGAAGACTCCGGAGCTAAAAAAGAGGCCTCCCACAGCCGTCATGACAGGTGTCCACAGCTCCCCAGGTAAAGGTATGTGTGGGCGGGGGATGATGGAGTGATCAGGAGAAGAAGGGGCCCTCCCTCCCTGAGAGTGGCAGACAGGGCAACTGGAACCTGGCTGGCCATGGTGTTGCTGGACCACCTTGATTGCTCTGTGCCTGACATACACCCTAGCTTGGGGCCGTCTGTTCCATGAGCTCACACACTTATTTGTCACAGGGCATGAGTGTGGAGGGTGGAGGCAAGACTTCTGGGATGCATGGCCAAAAGCGTGGGATGGATGTGACCAGTGGATACCTTTGAAACCTTCCACGAATGACAGGTCAAAAAGTGCCTTTTCCTTTCCCATCCCTGAGGGTGACTCCTTGTGCTGGATGTCAGGTGTGGTGTTGGTGTTGATTTTTATTATTTGGAGTAGGAATCCCACTTGTTTGTCCCGGCCAGAGCACAGGGTCATGCTCACGACCACCACGGACTCCACCTGCTAGCCTCAGGTAATCCTCCAGCTTTGGCCCCCTGAGTGGCTAAAACCACAGGGCTGTGCCACCAGGCCCTGCAAATCTTTGGATTCATTTTCAATGGTCTAGATGAGGTCTCCCCGTGTCCTGGGCTGGTGTCAATCCCGCAGGCATAGACCATCCACTCACCTTGGTCTCCAAAGTGTCAGGAGGCAAGACTGAGCCCCTGAGCCCGGCCTGTGGTTGTGATGGTGGTTGGTATTATTTTGAGTCGGAGTCCCACTCTGTTGCCAAGGCTGGAGTGCAGGTGCCCACTCTCGGCCACCACAGTCTCCACTTGCTGGGATCCAGCAATTCTGCCACCATGTCCTCCCAGTTGGCCAGAATGACAGGCTTGCGCCACAATGCTTGGCACATTTTTTTTTGGCTTGTTTTAGAGACGAGGTCTTGTCAAGGTTCCCGGGCTGATCTAGAACCCAGGGGCTCAGGCCATCCTCTCTCCTTGGCCTCCCAGAAAGCTGGGATGACAGGCATGAACCAACACACCTGTCCTCCACACACTACTCGGGGCCCCCCTGCAAGCACCACTCCCTTGCAAAGTCCTGGGACCACATGGAGGGTGACCAAAGTCACCCGCTGAGCTCCCCCCTTGCGTGTGCACCTGGTGCAGCCACTTATCTCTGCCAGGGTGCCCACACCTTTGCCCTCCTCCTTCCCCAGGTTGGACCTATTTGTGCCTCCCAGGGAGAGCCTTGGTGAAAGGGAGGGCGTCTCTCAACCCTGTGGGGGTTGGGGACCACAGGGCAACTGAAACATGTCTCCTCAGCACTCAGGGAGGCCAAGATGGAAAGATGGCTAGAGCCTGGGAGCTCGAGACCAGGCTGGACACCATAGAAAAGCCCCACCTCGCCACCTCGACCCCAAGCAAAACCCAGTAAAACTTGGGTGAAGGCAGGCCATGGGAAGAGGATTGTCTCTGGCCCAGAGTTCAAGACCAGGCATGAAGACCAGGATGACACCCAAATGGAAAGCCTGTGATCACAGCAGTTTTGGAGGCCCAGGCCGAGAGGATGGCTCAAGTCAGGTTGTTTGAGAGCAGCCTGGGAAACCTAGTGAGGAAAGAAAAGACAAGATGGAAAGAAAGAAAGAAAGAAAGAAAGAAAGAAAGAAAGAAAGAAAGAAAGAAAGAAAGAAAGAAATCCATTTCCTGAAAATCTTCTGCCTTCAGTCCTTCCTCACCTGACTCCCCATGTGATGGTCCCCCAGCTTGACACCCTCCAGCCCCAATCCCCCCCAAATGGCTGACCCTGCTTCGGTGCGGGAGTTCCCGAGCCTCTCAGGCTGGGTCACTGCTGGCTCTCTTCTCTGAGGTGAGAAATGTGCCACAGGCATGCCAACCCCCCAATTCGGTAATGAGGACCTTCCAAAAGAAAGGCCAGGGACACATTCCTCATCCGGTGACATTTCTTCCCTCACAATCCCATTTTCCTGGCTCTAAAAAAAGTCGACCTGTGAACACACCAAGCGCAGTTGAGAGTCTGTGTATGATTCTGATGTTTTTGGAGATAGCGTTTAGCTCTGTGGCCCAGGCTGGGATCCGGGTAAACAATCATTGTTCACTGCCAGCCTGGACATTGTGGGCTCTGGTGATCCTACAGCCTCAGCCTCCGGAGTGGCAGGGACTGTGGGCACCTCGACACCTAACACGCTGTTTGGATGGGTGCAGAGATGGGGTCACCTTGCATCACCCTGGCTGGCCTTGGATTCCTGGGCTCCAGCCATCCTCCCTCCTCTGCCTCCTAGAGCGCTGGGATTTCAGGCGTGGGCAGCTGCGCCATGACTTCTGGTTGATTTTTGATGAAGGTTCGAGACCGGGCTTGGGGGCTCAGCCTCATCATCCCAGCATTTTGGGAGACTGAGGCCAGAAGATGGCCTGAACTTGAAGAACAAGACTCACCCAGGTTCCTTGGCGAGACCTCGTCTTTACCCTCCATCCCAAATTATCTTGGTGTGGTGGTGCACGCCTGTCTTTCTGCCACCTTGGAAGATCGAGCAAAGGCTCAATGGAGCCTGGCACGCCGAGGATGCAGTGGCCTGGAGCAAGCCATCGCCCTCCAGCCTGGGTGATGGATTGAGACTCTGGCTTAAAGAGAAAAAGGAAAAAAGGGAAAAAAGAAGAGCATCCATTTTTTGTATAGAGTTGGAATCATCATGAACAGATAGATTTCATTTGAGAAGGAAGCCCCAGGCTTGGGTCTGGAGTTCCTGGAAGTCGGTGGATCAGCAGACAATCTGACTGTGGCTTTGGGAAACCGAGGCATGGGACCGCTGGCCCCCGGGAGTTTGAGACCAGCCTGGGCCAAGTAGCAAAACCTCATCACTTCCCAGAATGCAAACACTGGAGTCACATGCAGTGGCAATGGTGGTCCTGGTTACACGGGATGCTGTGGCCTATGTCTCGGGGTATTCTTTTTCATCACACCTGCCAACAAAACGTGCAAGTCCAGGTCAGGCACCGTGGCTCATGGCCATCAGCTCCCACCTGAGCCCAGGGATCGGAGACCATCCCACGGGACACGGGCAGACCTCACCTCGGTGTGTGATCCCCAAAATTGAGTCAGGCTTGATGGGCCCCGGTTCCCGGTTGCTTGGGGATCAAGGCAGTAGGACTGGCTGAGCCCTGCAGTTCGAGGCCACAAGAGCCACGATCATGCTGCTGTGCCCCAGCCTGGCCAACAGAGACTCCAGGGACAAAAAGACGCATCCCACGTGTGTCACGATGGGCGTCCTGTGCTCCACAGGGAAAGGTTCAGGTGGGCAGGACGTGATGGAGTGATCTGGAGAGGAAGGGGCTCTCCCCCCACCCATAGGTGGCAGACAGGTTGACTGGAACCTGAACTGGCCACAGCATTGCCACACCACCTAGATTGCCTTGTGCCCATCAGACGCCCTAGCTCAGGGCTGTCTCTTTCATGAGCTCACACATGTCTTTTCTGTGGTGCACGAGTGTGGAGGGTGGAGGCTGTCATTCTGGGGTGCATGGCCAAAGGTGCGGGACAGATGTGCCTGGTGGCCACATTTGAAACTTTCTACGAACAAGAGACTGGAAAGTGTCTTTTCCTCTCCAATTCCTGAGGATGACTCCTAGTTCTTGGTGGCAGGGGTGGTGGTGGTGGTGGTGGAAGAGGATATTATTATTATTTGGCGTCGGATTACTGCTCTGTTGCCCAGGTCAGAGTGCAGGGGCATGCTCACAGACACTGTGGACTCCACCTGCCAGACTCAGCAATCCTACAGCCTCTGACCCTCGAGTGGCTGGAACCACAGGCCTACTCCACCCCACCCAGCTAATCTTTGGTTTATTTTTGATGACTGAGATGAGGTCTCACCCTGTGCCACAGGCAGGTGTTGAACACTCAGGCTCAGGCAGTCCACTTGCCTGTGACTCTGAAGGGCTGGGATGACAGGCAGAACCTCGGAGCCCAGCCTGTGGTTATTGTAGTGGTGGTTGATATTATTATTCTGAGTCAGAGTCCCACTCTGTTGCCCAGACTGGAGCACAGTGATGTGCGGCCAATGCAGCCTCCACTGGCTGGCCTCCAGATTCCTCCCACAATTTCCTCCCATGTGGCTGGAATAACAGGCATGGGCCACCATGCTCCACTCATTTTTTGACTTCTTGTAGAATCGAGGTCTCACCAAAGTGCCGGGAGTTGTCTCAAACCCGGGGACTAAGGCCATCTTCATGCCTCGGCCTCCCAGATCACTGGAATGGTAGGCATGAGCCACAGTGTGCGGCCTCCACATCCATGTCAGGTTCCCATCATGAGGCCCGCACCCTTCCAATGACCCGGGAACATGGAGAGGTCTGCCAGAGTCACCCGCCAAACCCTCCACCAGGGGAGGGCCAGGCTCATGGACGTGTCTCCACTGGGGTGGGCACCACACCACCCACCACAATCCACAGGGTGGACCCACTCGCTCCTCCCAGGGGCCACCCCAGGGTAAGGAAGGTTGTGAATCTCAAAATTTCAGGGGGCAGGGACTACAGGACGACTCATACCTGTCTCCTTGTCACTTGGGGAGGCCAAGATGGGAAGATGGCCATAAACCGGGAGCTTGAGACCAGGCTGGACACCATAGCAAGCCCCCACCTCGACCCCAAGCAAAACCCTGAAAACCTTGGGTGAGGGCAAGCATTGGCAGGATTGCTCCAGTCCAGAGTTCAAGACAAGGCAGCAAGAGCAGGATATCTACCAAATGGAAAGCCTGTGATTGCAGCAGTTTGGGAGACCCAGGCCGAGAGGATGGCCTGAGTTGGGTGGTTTGAGAGCATCCTGGGCAAACTATTGAGGAAAGAAAAGAAAAAAAGAAAGAAAGAAGGAAGGAAGGAAGGAAGGAAGGAAGGAAGGAAGAAAGAAAGAAAGAAAGAAAGAAAGAAAGAAAGAAAGAAAGAAAGAAAGAAAGAAAGAAGAAAGAAGTCCATTCTTCAGCAAACCTTCTGCCCTCAGTCCTTCCCCACTCCAACCCCAATGTGAGGGTATCCCATGCTCATCACCTTCCAGTCCCAACTCCCCCCAACGGCTGCCCCTGCTTTGGTGCAGGTGTCCCCGAGTCTCCATGCCCGGGTTCCTGCCAGCCCTCCTCTCCGAGGTGAGAAATGTGCTTCCAGTTGGCTGACCATCTGACTCTGCAATGAAGACCTTCCACCAAGAATGGCCAGGGACTCATCCCTCACCCAGAGTCATTTCTTCTGCCCAATCCCATTTTTACAAACTCTAAAGCCAGACAATTTGTGAACACACCACACGCAGTTGAGAATCTATATACAATTCTGGTGTTTTTGGAGACAGGGTCTGGCTCTGTGGCTCAGGCTGGGGCCCAGAACACAACTGGCGTTCACCACAACCTCGATATCGCAGGCTGTGGCAATCCTGAGCCTTTGGAGTGGCTGGGATGACGGGCACCTCGACACAAGACCACCTGTTTGGCTCCTGAACTCCAACCATCCTCCTGCCTCGACCTCCCAGAGTGATGAATTTCCAGGCATGGGCTGCCATGCCAGGCCTTCTGTTTCATTTTTTATGAAGGATCATGACTGGGCTCGGGGGATCAGCCTTGTCATCCTAGGGCTTTTTGAGGCTGAGACCACCAACCAGTCTGAGCTCGAGGACCGAGAACCACCCAGGCACCTTGACGAGACCTCATCCCTACCCTCAATCCAAAATGAGCTGGGCGTGGTGGGGCGTGCCTGTTGTTCTGCCTCCTCAGAAGGTGGGGACAGGCTCGCCAGAACCTTGTGAGCCAAGGCTGTGGTGGCTGGGAGCGAGCCACCGCCCTCCAGCTTGGGTGATGGAGTTAAACTCCGACTCAAAGAAAAAAAGGAAAAAAGATAAAAAAGGAGAGCATCCATTTCTGTATGAAGTTAGGATCATCATGAACTGACAGAGATCATTTGGGAAGGAGGATCCAGCCTTGGGCCTAGAGTTCTCAAAAAATGTATCTGTACACAATAGGGCTGTGGTTTTGTGAGGCCAAGCCCGGGGCTGTTTGAGCCTGGGAGAAAAGACTAGCCAGGGTCATGTAGCGAGACCTCATTGCTACATGGTAGGAAAACTCTGGAGTCACATGTGGGTGGCACCTGCAGTCCTAGCTACACGGAATGTGGTGGCATCTGTCACGGGGCATTCCTTTGCATCACACCCGTCGACCAAACATGCGAGTCCAGACTGGGAACCATAGCTCACGGCCATCAGAACTGCACCCTTGTAGGCCGAGGTGGGGAGTAGCCTGAGCCCAGGAGTCAGAGACCAGCCCTATGAGGCAAGACTTTATCTCAGAAAGAGGTCTCCAAAATCGAGTCAGGCATGAAGGTCCCCTGAGTCCTGGCTGCTCAGGAGCTGATTAGGGAGGAGCCCATGAGCCGCACAGGTCTAGGCCCTGGGAAAAACGATCATGACACTGAGCCCCAGCCCAGCCATTGGAAACAATGGTGACAAAGAATACGCCTCCCATGTGGGTTCTTCCATTAAAAGGTTCGTGTGGGCAGGGGACGATGGAGTGATTGATAGAGGAAGCCCTAACCCTGCACGAAGGTGGAACCAATCCCATTTTTCCTGGCCCTAAATCCAGTCGTCCTGTGAACACACCACATGCAGTTGAGAATCTGTGTAAGATTCAAATGATTTTGGAGTGAGGGTCTGGCTCTTTTGCCCAAACTGGGGCCCGGGGACATGACCATCATTTACCACCAGCCTTGAAATTGCAAGCTCCAGCAATCCTCCCAGCTCAGACTCCAGAGTGGCCAGGATGGACGTGATCCTAGACCCCAGACCCCTGTTGGGATGGGTATGGAGACGGAGACTCCCTGCATGGTCATGGCTGGTTTGGGGTCCTGGGCTCCAGCCATTCTCTCAACTCGGACTCACAGAACGCCAGGATTACAGGCATGGGCTGTCACTCCAGGTCTTCAGTTTCATTTTTAACAAAGGATCAAGGCCCAGCTAGGGCGTTTAGACTCGTCATCCCAGTGCGTTGCAAGGACAAGGCCAGTGGCTGGCCTGAGCCTGCAGACCAAGACCCTCCCGCACACCTCAGTGAGCCCTCGTCTCTACCATCCATCCCAAATGAGCTGGGCGTGATGGTGCGTGTGGATCCTTCTGGCTCCTTGGAAAGCAGGGATAAGGCTCACTGCAGCCCAGTTTGCCGAGGCTGTCGTGGCTGAGAGCGAGTCACCGCCCTCCAGCTTGGGCAATGGAGTGGTACTCTAACTCAAAGAAAAAAAGGAAAAAGGGAAAAAAAAGAAGAGGATCCATTTGTGTATGGAGTTGGGATCATCGTGAACAGACAGATCATTTGGGTAGAAGACCCCAGGCTTTGGCCCAGCATTCCCAAAAGACAGTGGATTGGCAGAAAATCAGGCTGTGATTTTGGGAGGCCAAGACAGGGAACCACTGGAGCCCAGGAGTTCAAGATCAGCTTGGCCACGTGGCGAGTCCACATCACCTTCCATAACGCAAACACTGGAGGTGCAC
>NW_007246951.1:0-5721 GCF_000164805.1 Carlito syrichta
AGTTTTTCCTCATCCTTTTCTGGCCACACATTTTGTCCCATGTCTGGATCAGGGTCGGGGGTGAGGCGCCTGTCACTCAGCACTTGTCAGGTCCCTCTGAAGTTGGTGCTTTCAGCATATTCCCTCTGGGTCATGATCAACCCCTGAGTAGTTGATCCACCACTCACAGAGATCAGGTCTATTGCTCCATGGTGGGCAAGTCAGAGCACTTTCCTGCCTTGCCTTCAAGATGGTGATGGGGTGCCTTTCTTGTATTTTTTGTTGAGCCTCTATCTCTGGGCTCCCTTTGCAGCCCCCGCTGCCAGTGCTTGGCCAGGCACTGAAGTGATGAGACAAAGCCTGGAGCCAGCAGTATCTCCTGTTTCAGTGGTGAGGCAGAATCTGGGGTGGTAGTCTTTTCTGCTGCTTCTTTATAGGGAAACTTGTATCCATTAAAAAATGGCTCTCAGTTTCTGTGACCTGGAATGAGCCAGAGACCAAGCAGAGAAGTTGTAGCACCAACTATTGCACCAGGGCCATGGCCACTTGCTCATGAGCCCCCACTTACCCAGTTTCTCCCAGCGTTTTCTTCTCAGGGAGGGTTTTGTTGATTTTAAAACAAAAGTGCTTGGCTTCTACATGCCAGGAATTACTATGGTGGAAGTCAAATAACTGTAGCACGAGTCATTGCATCAGGATAGGTCTGACCACCTGCTCCCTAGTTCTCACTCAGTCAACCACTCACATGCCCACTTACTCACTAGCATGTACACAAAATTTTCCATACACTCACTCACATCAAGACTTGCATAGTCCGACTGGCTCAGCCACCATCTTCTCAACCTCCCTTATACTTACCTTCCCTACTATCAGACACAACAACAACAAAGGGCAGAATATATGGTTTTTCAAGACATTGTAAATCCGACAATCAAGGGCTATAATTTCTTGGAGTTGTAAAAAAAGAGATGAATTCTATAGTGCTTCAACATTTTTCTTTTCTTTTTTTTTGAGTTGGAGTTTCACTCCGTCGCCCAGACTGGAGTGTAGTGGCTGCTCCCGGCCACTGCAGCCTCGACCCACTGGGCTCTGGTGATCCTTAGCCTTCCAAGTAGCCTTCCAAGTAGCCGGAATTACAGGCGTGTGCTACCACGCCCAACTGATTTTTGATTTATTGTAGAGATGAGGTCTTGCTGCCCAGATGGGTCTCGAACCCATGGGCTCAGGCAATCCACTCACCTCCCAAAGGCACGGGATTACAGACTGAGCCACCAAGCCCGGCTTAACATTTTTCTTTCAGAGAATTTCTCAACCATGACCCACCAAAAATTACTAAGTGGGGACTCATGAGAAAGTGGCCATGGCCCTAGTGCAATGGTTGGTGCTGCAGCTTCTCTGCTTGGTCTCTGGCTCTTTCCAGGTCACAGAAGCTGAGAGCCATTTTTTAAAAGACACTGGTGCACTCCCTGAGATGAATACAAGTAACACAAAGTACAGACGAATTATATAGAATCATTGAAATATCTCAAAATATCCTAAAAACAATTTCAGAAATAGAAAAAAAAGTGAACAAGTACATATGGAACAATAGGGCATACATAACAATTGCTAGACTGAACCCAACAATATCAATGATGATGTTAAATATAAATGACATTAACACCTAAATAAATGGAAGACAGAAGAAGATTTGATGAAAAAGTGCAATGTTAACAGTGTAATAGCATTTTATTTTAATTAAAAACAAACAGTTGAATATAAGAAAAAAAGGAAAAGTTATAAAATGTTAACTGGAAGTAAAAGAAAGCTGAAATGACTTTATTAATATTAAAATATGTTTCAGGACAAAGGATGTTAACAGGAGTAATGGTAATCAAAGTGTTAATTTGTCAAGAGTACACAATTTTAATGTGTATGCACAGAATAGAGTTCAAAAGACGTAAGGCAAAACATAGCTGGATTGCTAGGAAATATAGACCCATTTATGATTACAGTAAAATTTCAATACTTCAATTATAAATCAAATAAGTAGACAGAAAATCAGAAGGAAAAATTTGAACAATGCTGTCAACCAACATGATTTAAGTGACATTGCTATAATACTTTATATGAATTTACAAGCCATGGATCAATATAGATTATATTCTAAACCATGAATCAATGGCCTCATTAACTTTAAATTTAAAGTAGACATGAGTAATTTAACTTCTTAATACAAGTAAGATGTGTATAATATAGATATGATCATAACTGAATTGATTATAAAAGAAAGTAAATAAAAGAAGGTAAATCTCCAAGTATTTGAAGATACATAGTCTAAATAATTTTTCTAAGAAATGAAAACTTGGAATATAATCTTCATGTAAAAAAGATAGACAACCAGTCAGAACAATTGGAAACAAACACACACACACACACACACACACACACACACACCACCTAGATCAAAAATGAGAGAGGTTATGACATGACAGATCATGTAGGATACAAAGGTATTGATGTAATAGTATGAACAACTTTATAACAATATATTGAAGAGCTTTCATGAGGTTGAGAAATTTATTGAAATATAAAAACCATAAAAATTCAACATTATTTTGACAGAAAATGATATGTTAATATTTTAGCTAAAAATCACATAAATAAATTTCCAAGCATATAATAATGCCCTGGAGACTATTACTAAACATTTCATGGATAAACAATATAAATTCTATATAAAATCTCTCAGAAAATTGAAATGAAGAGAATACCTTTTAACTAGTACTATGAGATGAATAATTCTATTCTGAAATCAGGAAATATATATTGTAAGGAAAAACTACAGAACAATCTTCTTCATTAACATGGATGCCAACATTATAAATAAATTGTTAAAAAATCAAATCTCTCAGTATGTATAAAGGGTAACACACCAAAGCTGGTGGAATTGTGAAATGAATTAAGGACAGTTACAAAATAATTTTTTAAATGCGAGAATCAGATGTGTTTTTTTCTACACAAAACACAATTTTGAAAATTTTGAAAATAAAATTAAAGAAATAATCTTATTTTTAATAACACTAAAAAATAATAAAATACTGAAACATAAATTTAAGAAAGTGAAAGACTTATACAATGAAAACAACAAAATACTGAAGAAAACGAGAAAGACATAAAAAGAAGGTCATCCTGTTCATGGATTGCATGGTCAACTGATCATCAAAGGATGTTAAGAATGTAGTGAGAAAAGACAGTCTTTTTAAAAATGATGTTGAAAAAAGTGGAAGTCTGCAAGCATATGAATAATAGTGAACACTTATTTTACAATATAAATAGCAATATACTAGATGTGGAAGCTATGTATGTGTCCACCAAAAGATAAATGAATAAAGGATATAAATGAATAAATGATACAAATAAGGGAAACAGAGGAACAGCAACAACAGCAACAACAGCAACAGCAGCGACAACAGAGGGAACGTCCTCCCGATATTTGTAATCAAGTGGCAAATATAATCATCAACATACCAGTAATTACTTTACATATAAATATACCAAATGAAATACAGTTTGTAAAACAGTTTTAAAAACTAAGAGTTCTGACTGGATTCGGTGGCACAGCCTGTAATCCCAGCACTTTGGGAGACCGAGGTGAGTGGATTGCCTGATTCCACGGGTTTGAGACCCGGCTGGGCAACTTGACTAGACCTCGTCTCTACAATAAATAAAAAAACTAGCCGGGCGTGGTAGTGCATGCCTGTAATTCTGGTTACTTGGAAGGCTGAGGTGGAAGGATCACCGGAGCCCAGCAGGTTGAGACTGCAGTGGCCGGGAGTGTGCCACTGCACTCCAGTCGGGGCGACGGAGTGAGACTCCAATTCAAAAAAACAAATCAAAACAAAACAAAAAACTCCTAAAAGTTCGTAAAAACGAGTTTATAAATCAAAACAAAATGCTATTCCATTACATGCTGTTTATAAGAAACTCACTTGAAACATGGAACAGGTAGGTTATAGTCACAGGTGGACTGAGAAATATGATAATATTTCTTAAAAAATTAAAAAGCCAGAGTGGCTATTTTAATATCAGACATAGTGTCATCAAAGAAAAATCAAGAAAATTACTAGACATCTATCAACAGAGTCCTATAACCAAGAAAATTGAAATTCTAATTTTAAAATTTCTGAAACATAAATCCCCTGTCCCAGATTGTTTCATGAGAGACTTTTACTAACATTTCAGAATAATTGACAGCAATTTTACACAATGTTTTCCAAAATACAAAATAGCAGGGAGCTGTCCCATTCAATTCTGTGAAATCAGTATAAAAAAACAAGAAAACCTTTTTTTTAAAAGAAAGAAAGAAGGAAGGAAAGAAAGAATGAGGAGAAATAAAAAAGAAAAAAATATATAGAACAATATCTTGTGTGAATTTAGATGAGAATCTTCAGCAAATGTAGTACATTGACTCCTGCAATATATAAAGGAAATTTTCTACTAAAATTAAGAAAAATTTATTTCAGATAATAAGTGTAGATCGATATTTTAAAAATTATTCACTGCAATCCCCCATATTAACAAGCTAAGAAAAAAATAATGCCAACAGTTGATGCAGAAAATGCATTGGATGATGCAATTCAACGTATTAATCATGTAATCTCTAAGATAAATAGGAATACAGCACTATCTCCATACACAGAATCTCCAAAAAGTCAACAGTTAATATTATATTTAATTGTGAAAGACCAAATATTTTCAGAGACTAGGATCAAAATAAGGTTGTCCATGCTCACCATACTTATAATATGTATCTCAACAGAAAAATGAATACATAAGAAACAATTGGAAATAAAAAATACAATCTTTGAAAAGTTGTACCTGATTTATAATAAAATGGTCACTACCAAGAGTTATTTAAATTGAGGAAAGATTCATAAAATTGCCCAACCTGAGGAAAACAGTATTCTGTTGTAAAAAAAAAAAAATTAACAATACTTTAAGGAACTAGAGGAAAAGCCTAACAGGAATTCCATTAGAATTCAGAAAAGAAAAGATACTGGTGCAGAAATTATTTGAGGACTTAATAGTTCAAATCAGGCAACAATGTCAATTCAGAGATTCAAGAAGCAAACTTCAAATTGGATAAACCCAAATCTATATCAGCACATATTTTAATAAACTGCTGAATATTAATGTAGAAAAAAATATTCACTCCACTTTTCAACATAGCGTGTGTAGAAAAACAAAGATTTGAATAACTGCAGTTTCCTATAAGAAACCACAATGACAGATAACAGTGCTATATCTTTAAAGCACAGACATGTGCTTCATAATGATGTTTGGTCAACATCAAACTGTATACATGACAATGGTCCTATAAAACTATACTGAAGAAGAAAAATTTCTTTTGCCTAGTGACATTTTAGCTGTTGTGAAGTTGTAGCACACACATCACTCTCATATTTGCAATGATCCCAGTGTGAGGAAATATACTGCACTGCCCAGTTATTTAAAAGTATAGGGTAGGTAATTATATGCACTACATAATATTTGATAGAAATTGTCAATGAACATGTGAATGGTTTATGTGTTACTGTACAATAGTGTTAGGAAAAATTTTTGAATAGATTCTCCCTTCTTATCTAAAAAATATTGGCTGTAAAATTGCCTTAGCAGGTCCTTCAAGAAGTATTCCAGAAAAAAGCATTCTTATTATAGAAGATGACAGCTCTGTGTGTTAACTGCCACCGAGGAACATTC
>NW_007246952.1:0-40356 GCF_000164805.1 Carlito syrichta
ATCCTTAATGAGATGAGGGAAGTTTTCTTGAATGATTTCATGAAATGTTTGTTCCAGCATGGCTTCTGTTTCTCTTTCTCTTTCTTCCTCAGGAAGCCCAATTATTCTTAGGTTTCGTCTCTTGAAGTGATCATTCATCTCTTGCAGGTTTTATTCTGTTTTTGAGTTTCTTTTCTATGCTTTTGACAGTTTGGGTTAGTTCTGTGTTTTGGTCTTCGAGCTCTGAGATTCTTTCTTCGGCTTGACTGATTCTGCTTTCCATGCTTATTAGTCTGTTGTTCATTTCCATCACAGTATTCTTTACTGCTGTCATTTCTGACAACAGCTCCTTCCTATTTTCTTCTTGTCTCTCCTCATTTTTTAAAATTCTCTCCATTAATGTCTTGATGTCTGGGTTTGTTGCATGTAATCAGTCATTCTGGGGACTCTTCATTGTCTGTGTTCCAGAATCTGTTTTCTCAGTGTCTGATTTCCTAGGGGTCTGTGTAGGACCTATATTCTTCTTTTGGTTTTTCTTCATTTGTGCGGTTTTTTTCCCCCCTCTACTTTTTCCTTCCCTCCACGTCACCGTCTTCTTTAATTATGTTATTCACAGGTAAAGGGATTGGTTTTACTTCTGTTTGTTCAATCTCCTATTCTTTATGTATGTCCTCTTACTTTGTTCAATTCTGAAGTTGCACTGTAAGTTGGAGGTGGTCCTTTTTGCAGTTTTGAGATGTATTTAAGGGGAGAGCTGTGGTTCAAAATCTGTCTGCAGGTCCTAGTATTCGCTGACAGGCGTGTGGATAATGTGGAACCCACTTCCCACTGTCCTGGTATCTGTCCATGCAGTGGGGCTGTAGGTTTACTCCCTGAAATAAAATGTGGTTAGCAGAGGGGAAAGAATGGAGCAGATAGTGGGTTGAAAAGGGGAGTGGAGAGATAGAGGAGTAAAGGGGGAAACAAACGAGTGTGCCAACAAATGGAGAGAGAGGCCTATACTGAAACAGATAAAAACAATAGACCACAGCTACAGTCGAGCCAACTCTCATACAAACAAAAATAAAACATATAGTGATGCTAATATACAAGCTAACCAACCACCTTGTTAGTGTGCTGTTCCTCTATACAAAGATATGGTTTACTGAGAGAAGAAAAGAGAAGAAAAGGAAAAGGAAAAAAGAAAAAAGGGAACAATACAGTAGGAATAGAATTAAGTCATTAAACTGATAGGATCAATGAAGCACACTCTGAGACCTTTCGTTTAAGTCCAATGTCCTTTCAGGTCTGATTTCTAGTTTTCTTTTCAAGCTGGTAAATTAGTTTGCAGTTAGAGTCAATTGCCCCTGATCTGCTGTGAAGGACAGTTCAGATTACCCTCCGTTCAGCACTCTGGTCTATGTCTTTATCAAGCTTGTTTCTCCCGTTTCGGTGTTGTTACCTTGAATCGCCAGCAGGTGGTGCTATCTCAGCTGCTCGCCCCAGAGGGGGTGGGACCCGATAGGAACAAGATGGCTGCCTGCTTCTGAGCAGGCAACAGGAGACCCACGCTGGGTGGGCAGGACAGTCTCAGACGCAGGATAGGTGGCAGCGATCCCAGCAGATCTTCCCTGAAGCGGTTCGTTGTGGATCTCCTTGGACCGCGTGGTGCGATATGCTACCCCTCCCAGAGGCTGTGGTGGCTGTGGTGCCGGCGCCGGCAGCGGCAGCGGCGGTGGGGGGAGGGGCGGCAGCGGCTGTGGCGGTGGCGGCGGTCCATTTGGAATGCAGTCAAAACTGTCCAGTCGTTCCGATGGCAGCGGCTGAGCTCTGTCTGTAGAGCAGGCTGCGATGCTGGGGTCCCCAGCACCCCGGGGCGAGAGTCAGAGACCCACTGCAGATCTCCCTTGCAGAGGGCTTCAGACGCCCGGTTGCCCTGTCGCCATCTTGCTGCGTCCTCTCAGTGCATCTGTTTGTATAGCTTTTCTAGTGATTGTTCTAGGTATTACATCATATATACGTAAAATATCACAGTCAGCTGATACCATTATACTACCAGTTCCAGTGGAGTATTGAGAGAGGAGACAGAGAAAGGCTAGGCAGACAGACAGGGTGGGTCCTCTGGTAACAATGTAGCCAACTTTCAGCAGGCCTCTCACTGATAACACTCATGTTGGTAAACAAGCTCCCTGTAAGCCTCTCAAGCTAGAGCTTAAGTACTCACTGCTGGGATAGAAAAACAACCAATCAGCTCACCATTAGGCCCCTGCCTCCTGCTGATTTGTCCTCAGTACTGACCAATCAGAACAGCTAGTGCAAACGGATCAGCTCACAGCTAGTGCTAGCCAATTGGCTCAGTCTTAAGACTATATAAGCACAAAGTTTCGGCTCCAAATCAGCAACCTCTTTGGGTCCCCTCCCACTGTAGGAGCTTTTCTGTCCGCTCAACAAATCCCTCTTTCTCACTTTCCAGTTGTTAGTGTCCCTCATTCCTCCTGGGCATGAGACAAGAACCCCTATCTGAAGAGCTGCAGAAGATCACTGGAGTCGAAAAGCTGTGCACCCCAGAGAATGGCTTGCCAGCTGATGGAGCCAGCTGAACTGGAAGAGCTGCTGGAAGTAGATGAGTCTCCAGAGCTGAGACACTTCTCAGGGTTTGACTTGCCAGCCCATTAGAGCCAACACTTCTGGGTCTAGGTTTGCCAGCCCGTGGAGCTGACTTTCTCTGGGGCTTGGCCGACTGACCCATTGAGCTGACACTCTCGAAGCCCAGGCTGACCTGAAAAATCCGTATCAGGATGGAACGCCCACCTCCTTATCTTTCCTCAGTTGTAAAATAATTGTCTTAAATAGTTTCTCTACATACATTCAGAACAACATCAGACAATGTTATAATTTTTGCATCAACTGTCAAACATAATTCAGAGCACTCAAGAGAAGGAAAGTCCATTGAATTCATCTATGTTTTTGCTTACTGTGCTCTTTCTTTCTTCCTGATATTTCAAAGGTCCCTCTTTTTATTATTTCCTTTTGGTTTAGAGGACTTCCTTCAGTCACTCTTTTAGGTTTGGTGCGCTGGCAACAAATTTTCTTAGTTTTCTTTGTTCTAAAAATATCTTTATTTTCCCTTCCATTCCTGAAAGGTAGTATAGCCAGATATAGGGTAAATTTCTGGGCAACAGGGCTTGGGGTTGATGATGTTTTTCTATCAGAACTTGAAAAATATTGTGCTACTTCATCTAGCCCTCAGGGATTCTGATTTTTAAAAAAACCTTGCTTTAATTTGAATTGTTTCTCTAGTACAGGTAAGGTGTCATTTTTCCTTTGGCTGCTTTCAAGAATTTTTATCTGCCTTTAGTTTTCAGAAATTTAATTCTGGCATGTCTCAGCATGAATTTCTATGGGTTCATATTTTTTGAATTCTCTCAACTCCTTGATTTATAGGTTTATGTTTCTTGACAAATTTTAGAAGTTTTCAGCCATTATTTCTTGGAGTGTTTTTCTATCCTGTCCTCCTCCTCTATTTCTGGGACTCTGATCATACAAATATCAGATCTTTTTTGCACTAGTTTCACAGGTCTCTGAGACTCTGTTCATTATTTTAAAGTCTGTATTCTTGAGTATTTTTTTTATAATTCCATCTTATCTTCCTTATCTTTTTAGACAAAACTTTATTTTTTTACCAATTACTTTAGCGTTTATAATACCCTTCATCACAGTTTACTTTTAAAGGATATTACACCATTGAAAACACAGTACGAGAACCTAACAGCAGTTTACTCACACTTTGCCCCTTTCACTTTTTGTGCTATTCTTGTCACACATTTTACCTATGCTATAAATCCTATACTAGATCACTATTATTTTTGTTTAGTCAGTTATTTTAAAAGATATTTAAAGAACAAGAAAAAACGTACAGATTCATCGGTATAGTTATACTTTCTGTTGCTCTTCATTTCTTTGTGTAGATTTGTATTTTCTTCTGGTACCATTTTTCTTCCATCTAAAGGATGTCATTCAATGTTTCGTGTAGTGAAGGTCTGCTAATGATACATTATTTTAGCTTTTCTGTGTGTCTAAAATGCCTTTATATTGCCTTTCTTTTTGAAAGATATTTTTGTTAGGTACAAAATTCTAGGTTGGTCATTATTTCTTTCGTTACTTTAATGATATTGATCCACAATCTTTTCACTCAATTATTTTCATGAGAAATCTACTGTCTCTTAAAATCTTTTTTCCCTTTTATAAAATATGCTTCCCCCCACCTGCTGTTAAGATTTTTCTGTTTATCACTGACTTTGAGCTGTTTAATTTTGATTTTTAGTTTTATTAGAAATATATTTCTTGTGCTTGGGGCTCATTGAGCTTCTTAGATTTGTCAATTTATATTTTTCATCAAATTTGTAAAATTATTTGCCGTGATTCAAATATGTTTTTGTCTATCTTCTCATGGAGATTTCAAATACATATATATTAGGGTTTCTGAAGTTGTCCCATGTTTCCTAATGCTATGTCATCTTTAAAATTCTCTTTTCTTTCTGTGCTTCATTTTGATTTATTTCTATTGCTATGTTTTCCATTCACTAATCTTTTTTCTGCAATGTCTAACCTGCCATTACTTACTTTGTGTATTTTTCATTTTACATATTGAAGTTTTTATTTCTAAAAGTTCAGCTTTTCAATATGTAGAATGTTTACTTTTTTATTTTTATTTTGTACTATTTTAGACTCAGGGGGTACACATGCATGTTTGTTACATTAACATATTGTGTAGTGGTGAGGATTGGGAGGTTTTCAACGTGTAAAATACAGTCATAATAATAATGGATTGAATTCTAACATCTCTGTTCTAAGTTGATTTTAATTGATTGCTTTTGCTTCTCATTATAGGTTGTATTTTCTTGCTCTTTTGCATGCCTAGTGATTTTTTATTGGGTGTGAGATTATGAGTTTTTCTTGTTGGGTACTGGATATTTTTGTATCCCTTTCCTGTGACTTCATCATGACTGAAAGTAAAGTTTATCCTTTATCCTCTGAGTTGCCACTAACTACTGGGCTGGCAAGAGGGTCAGAGCCGAACATTAGCACATCTTATTAGGCTACAGTAAGTGAGTTTGTTTGGGCTGGCCCTTTGAGGATGATCAGAGTTTATTCTGCAGTGATGGAGGGTGGCTTACTCCCTCCCTAAACCTTCTACTTCTGTCATAGTCCACTTTCATGATCATATTGTTTTGGTATAATGGCCTTTTGAATGGATGAGAAGGACAAATAAATTTAGACTGCCATTTTCTGTTCACCACCATTGATGATGGGTCAATAACTACTCTTTTCCTCTTTACCAAATGTGTTTTGCTCCCTTCTTTTTTCATTCTTTTGCTCATTTATAGTTTTATGCATGGAGGATTCCATAATAAACATGAAATAGGGTATGAATGATGCAGGAGATTTTACAATCTCCTGTAGTTTAAATTCTAGTAAAGGAACCTAAGGCAGTCTGAATCATGGCATTCAAAGATGTTTACATCCTAATCCCCAGAACGTGTGACTGTGCTACCTTACATGGTAAAAGGGACTTTGTGTGTGTGATTGAGGATATTGAGGTGGGGACACCACTCTGAATTATCCAGTGAGCCCAATGTAATCACAATGATATTTCATATCCTACACATGAGGCACCTGCAATCTGGAGCGACTTGTTCAAGATAGTGACATGTGGGTCTCGGTCCACTGTAATCATTGCTGCCTCCACAGAATATGTGAGTGAATGAGTGAGGAATGAGTGGGAGACAAATGGCCATGGAAGCTAGCTTCAGGGTCCAAATGAGCAGGCTGAGGCAGGAAAGATGTTGTGGACAGGGTTGTCATGGAAGGTCAGGGTTAGAGGAGATGTGACAATGGAAGGACAGGCTGGAAGGTTAGGGTTAGAGGAGATGTGACAATGGAAGCAGGGGTCAGAGTCAGGGGAGGGAATTTGAAGATGCTGTGTTGCTGGCTTTTTGATAGAGGATAGGGCTATGAACCAAGGAATGCATGCTGCTTCTAGAAGATGGAAGAGGGGGAAAAAAAAAAAAAAGATCTCCTCTAGAGCTTTCAGAAGGAATGTAGGTCTGCCACACCTTGATTTTAGCCCAGTGAATCTGGTTTTGGACTTCTGACCTCTAGGACTCTAAGATAATAAATGTATGTTGTTTTAAACCACTAAGTTTATGCCTGTTTGTTACAGCAGCAATAGGAAACCCATGTAGATTCAAGTATCAAACAAATAAATATTAAATTACTGGTAGTAGTTATTGCAACAGATAAAATGTGTGAATAATTCAGTGGTTGAGAATAATGGTGTTTGGGGGGGCAGCTGATTTGGATTGAGTGGTCAGGAAAGGTCTTTCTGAGAGAGTGACATTTAGTCTGAGTCCTGAAAGATAAAAGAAGCCAACTGTATTAAGCCTTCTTCTCTTTTTCTTTCTGTTCCAGTGTAAGCTCCTCATTTCTATTCTAGCTAAAATTATAGGAATAAGAGAGATATGATGACAGTTTGTTTCTATCCTAGAGATGAACAGAAAAAGGCGAATTTAGTTTTCAGGAGGAAGTATTCAGGTTAGATAGGGGGAAGGACTTTCTGACACCAGATGGTTGAGTAAAGACCTTGTTCCTAGTACAACAACATCCACTCGCCTTTGAACTTGGAGGATAACTCAGAGGGAAGCCGGTACAACCTTGCAGCTTGTAGAAAAGAGGGGGTCTTGGTAAGGGAAGTAACTTGTCAGCAGTTGCCCAGTTAGCTATGAGCAAAACAAGGCCTGAGCTTAGGATTTGTACCCTAGATATGTACTGTCCTCTTTGCAATACCAGGATGAATTTCAGATTGTTGGATTTGGCTTCTGGGACCAATCACCTGACCAAGGCCCCCAAATAGACTTGGGCCCAACCAGCTTTATAGAGAAGACAAAGAGGCAAGCCCAAGCTCACCTGGACTTTTTTGGGCTCCAAGAGAAGGAGCTTGGGGCTGGTGGTAAGGCCATTAGACAGGTGAGATATGTGGTGCATGTCTGAGCACCAGTGCCACTGTCCCATGGAAGGGCAGAGATCACTCCTGCTGGCTCTAGGTCAGAGAGGCTGACAATACCAGTAAGGATTCAACCAAGATGGCTGTCATGGCCTTCCTGCAGCCTCCTCCCATCCTGTGATTATAAGTCGGCCTGAGAGTGGGAATGACCATGGAGAGGGAGGACTTCCAGTGCCTTCCCTGCCACTACCAAGGCCAACATGGACCAAGTGCCTTAACAGCTGTTCTGAGAATGCAAACTCACTTCCATGAAAGTGACAGATGCTTTTTGAAGCTTCTTCTGCGCGCAATAATGTACTAGGTCCAGTGGGTGGAATAGGGACTAACAAAGGAGGATGGGACATGGTAAGCACCAGGGCTTATAAGTCTATCTGCTGCCCTTAAGACCATAGGGGCTGCGAAGATTCTCAGAGAATGCTGGCAGGGGGGATTCACTAATTTACTCACTGGCTACTTATCAATTGGCTTTGGCACCTGGGACTGTTCTAGGCTCACTCATAAATGTTACCTTACTTAATATCTTTAAAATTTCCTGCAGGATTTGTCCCTTTTGTGTATATCCTACACATGAGGCACCTGAAATCTGGAGTGACTTGCTCAAGATAGTGACTTCCGGGTCTAGGGTCACTGTAATCATTGCTGCCTCTACAGAATACGTGAGTGAATAAGTGAAGGAATGAGTGGGGACAAATGGCCGGAAGCTAGCTTCAGTGTCCAAATGAGCAGTGGGGACTGTGGTAGGAAAGATGTCATGGACAGGGTTGTTAGGAAAGTGTTGTCAGGGAAGAGAGTGATCGACCCCTGCTCGTGCCAGGCTGATAATCTACTTGGCGGGAGAAGACATACATGAAAAATGATGGAATAACTTAAACCAATAAATATGTCAGGTAATGTGAATAGAGCCACACACAAGTTCTACTAGAGGAACAGAAAAAGATTCAACTTCAGGGGGTGGTGATACCCAGATCTTAAAAGAGGGGATTCTTGGGGAGGGGAGGATGCCTGGGAGAGGAGTCAGTGAGTGTTTCATTCAGGGGTTGGCAGGGGGTACATTTGGGGAGTAAATGAATGTACATATGAAGCCAGCTGTGGCATGTGGTGTGGATGTCAGGGCGCCGTGTTGGGCATTGCACATTTGAAAGGAAGGGTTGAATGAAGAGATGGCAGGTGGACGGGGCACCAACAGACACCAATAGGCAAAGGAGACTAAAGCCTCCGGGGGTCTGAAAAGGGAGTGAATTGGTTGAAACAGCCCAGAAGATTTTGTCCCTTTCCTGAAGTCCAACGCTAGCCTCAGCCCCCATCCTGGTCAGGCTGCCTGGGCCCCAGGTGGGCAAGAGTCCCCTTCTGACTGGGAGTCATCTTTCTGAAGCACCATATTTTATCTCAAGCATCTTTTATGGATCCCAAGTTCCAGAGTTTATGGTTCTCAGTCCTTAACCCAGCACGTGTGGCTCCCCAGGCTCTGGCCACAGCGCAGTTTGGAGCCTTGCCCTCTGCTCTCACCCACACCATCCTCTGCTGTAGGTGTTTCAATCTTTACCTGCTTCCAGACTATGTGGAGGTCTTTCATTTATTTATTTAATATTTCTTTTAAAAAAATTTTGAAGACGTGGAGTACAATTTAGGATTAGGTATACAAATGTTCATTATGCAGGTACCCTTGTTGATGAGGTGTGCCGCGCCCTCCCCCGACAGTTTCCCACTACTGCCAATCCTTCATCCCCCCTACCCCTTGGCAGTTTCCTGCTGTTGCCAATGTTTTTCCTAGAGTATTATGACAATTGTTCAAGGTCCACTTATGAGTGAGAACATGTGATTCTCAGTTCTTTGTTTCTGTGACAGATCGCTCAGTATTATAGATTCTAAGTCAATCCAGGGTGCTGTGAAGTTCGTGATTTTGTCTTTCTTTATGGTTACGTAATAGTCCATCGTATGTATGTACCACTTTTAAAAAATCCAGTCCTCTTTCAATGGATAGCATGGTTGGTTCCACGCAGAGGCCTTTCTGTTAGAGAACGATTTCTTGGCCCATGCTTTGTCCCCAACCTCCAGTCCATGTCTGTTTCCCCTCCACCTGTCTTTCCAAATCCTACTCATCCTTTGAGACCTAACTCAGTGTCCATAACCTCTAGGAAGCCTACCCTGACTTCCTAGTTCAGAGCAGCCTCTACCTTTCTTGAATTCCCATGGAATTTGCCATTCATCCATCTTCTTCCACACTTAGCACCCTACCTTTGGGTCATTCATTGTGCTGCTGTGGGGAAAACATTACTGGACTCATAAGACATGGTTTCAGAGCCTGTGTGACTTTCAATATGTTAGTAAAACTTTTTGTGCTATGATTTCTGTTTTGTAAAATAAATGCAGAAGGTTATTGTGTTATAATTATATTATGAGGTTTAAAGCAATCTAACCTATGGGATATGGCTGATAAATAGTCAGTGTCCAATACATGTTTATAGAAGAAATGCATGGTTTTCTCCTCCCATCAATACATCCCCATCATGGGCTTTTTTTATTTTAAAGATGTGGGGTACAATTCAGGGTTAGGTATACAAACATTGATTATGCATCATGACCTTTTAAAGAGTGTAAGGAGTCAGCCACTGCTTGCAATGCCATGAGGACCTGAGAGACAGAAGGGGCTGGAATGAGACAGGGAGGAAGATCACTAGCAGACTTCATCAAGGGACCGGGGTCCTATGTTTTCTAGCCCTTTCTTCCTACTTCCCACGACTTCAAGGGCAGGTGCAGGCCCAGGTTCTATACTTACTGCAGAGTGCTGATAAGCTGTGGTTCACAGCCACTGACTATCTCTGAGCTCCTTGGTGTTCTTGGTCCCGGTGAGTCTGTCTTCTGTCTTTCTGGAGTAGCTCCTTGGTGTTCTTGGTCCCTGTGAGTCTGTCTCCTGTCTTTCTGGAGTTTTAAGCAGGTTCTCAAGGACACCCCACCCCCAAGGATTTGTTCCCCTCTTTTGTTGGTCACAGAGAGCCCTACTTTCCTAATGAGCTGCTAAGGAGCTGTCAATTATGGATGTAGCCGAAGAGGCTGGAAACTATTACGAGCCTAGAGATGAATTGAAGGAGGTGGTTTTCCTTCAGATTCCAGCTGAGTTTGCCCTGCCCTTCCCCAAGAAAGCTGACCAGGGGCAAAATAGGGAGGCTGTCCTGTCCAGCCTCATGCCAACAGCAGCCCAGGCTTTCTTTCTTCTTCCCACACAGCCCTGTAAACTCTGCAGTCTGCCCCTTAGAATCAGGTCAACATACACTTTTATCGTCTGTGTGAGATATTTCATTCACATGTGTATACAACAAAAAATAAATTAGCAGGCATTAAATATATTTTCCTTTTCTAAAACTCTCCTTATTAGCCTTTCTTTTGTTTTAGGTGGCTATATGCATGTCTCCCACAAAAATTTAGGGCAGTAGTTGCTCAATAAACTTTCACTTAATTTAACTGGAAATAAAAGCAATACATACATCCACTGGGCTGGAATAAGCAAGGACAGGAGGTTGCCCCAAGGCAGCTCATCTTCCTGGTCCCAGCTCCCAACAACTTCTCTCCCCATCCAAGCCCCTTTTTCTGGTTTCCAGGGATCACCTATTCTTCACATTCTAAGTCGTACAAGACTTTCCAGTAAAATATTTGACCAGGACATTATGTGATGAAGTCAAGATTAAGAGTGTGGGCTTTGCTATCAACTGCTTGGGTTCAAATACTGTCTCCCCTCCTATTTGGTAAAGTAACTCAACCTGTCCATGTTGCAGTTTCCTTGTTTGTAACAGGTGGATGTAGGGGAAAAAAAGAACTTCTTATCTTAGGCTCATGACTGAGGCCCTTAACACCAAAGAAAGTCATGCAGATTTGTTTAATATAAGTTTTACTGAACATAGGAGCCTTCAGAAATAAAGACCCAAAGAAATTAGGAAGCCTATGTATTTTTATGGTAAGTTTGAAGAAGTAGATAGCTGTGGAGAAGTATGATTAGACAGAGGGACTGGTGATTGAAGGGTAATGAATCAGAGTTTAGCAAGGCCTGTGTGTTCAAATCCTTCTTTGTGTCTCTGTATCTCTTGTTACTTATCTTTGGGTGTAAGATAGGCACCTCTCACATAAGGGTTTTATGACCTACTTCAGGGGAAGGTTAGAAGATTCTTTCTAGCTTTTATGGCCTGCTTCAAGAGAAAAGGGCTCGGGTGGTGTTTGAGAGTGACCTTCCTGCTTCTGCTGTTCTCTCAAATGCCAAGGTGCCATAATAGGGGGTAGTGTGTCCTGAACCCCATCAGAGACAATTATAAGCTCCACCTGGATAGAGATCTATAAGGATGAAATGACATACTGCATGTAAAAGAGTTACTAGCACAGAGTAAGCCCTCAATCAATGCCGCAACGATTCCTTCGCTTGCGATGACAATCAGAGTAGCAGGGCCTCACAGTGAGCAAAGGTGCTACCTTACTCAACTCTCACAGAGATCCTGAGAAGGGAGACCTATTGTCCCCATTCTGCCAGTTGAAGAAACTGAGGCTAAGAGAAACCGAGGCCACTAGCAGACGTGGGAGTCAAGCTTTCATTTCGTGAGTCATGATATCCAGTCCTTCCCGTTACAGGTGCTGACTGCTAAACCTTATTGCATTGCCTCTCCCAAGGTATGTGCATTTTAATGGTGGCCAGAGGTCCTATGTTAATGCACAGAACTATAGGTAGCTAATTGTAGGATCTTCAAATGCTACCTATGGGGATGGGTGAAATTGGACAGAGGCAGGTAGTGAGTTGAGGAAGAAGACAAGGTTTTCTTTTTAAATTTTTTTCCTTAAGAATAGCAGGGAGAGAAAGAAAAAAAAATACTGCTTTTGAAATCATGGCACACAGGCGTAAACTCTTTGTTCTAAACTGGTTTAAAAGGAAGAAACCTCAACCAGAAAAAGGGAAGGGTGTGGCTGAGAAGGTGAGACTTGAGGCCTGCAGGGTTCTAGTTAAGAAGCATTGCACTGGATTGTTTGGAATTTGGAGACGCTTTAGATGGTCTGCAGGTCTAGGGAGGAGCCTAAGAGGCAATTTTAAGCTGGAACAAGCATCTACAGAGGAAGACTGAAGAATCTGCTAGAACGCTGAAGGCTGGGGAATGATTCAGTCAGCTGATATTTCAGCTGGAAATATCCGTGGCCAAATGTGAGAGGAAAATGGGTTTAAGCAATGCAAAGGGGTATCCAATAAGACTCAGGCACTGAGAAGCTCTGAGCTAGCACCAAATCCAGGCAAAGCTGGATTCAGGGGTTCAAATGATGTCAAGACTTGGTCCATTTCCATCCTTCAGCTACGCTTCCGGAGCTTCTGTCTCAGGTTTCCCAGGATGCCTGCCAGTAGGGTCAGGAGAAGATCTTCGTTGCAGCTAGCAGTCCTGGTGATAGCAGAAGAGTACCCCTGCGTGTATCATCAAGGGTTGGTCGGGAAACCAGAAGCCACTTTAGGTATATGAAGGTGGAATGAATTCAGCACAGGGAGTTAAACTTACGCAAACCACTGGAAAGACTGGAGAGCAAAGACTAGGAAGGCAGCTGCTAACTGTGAGGAAATCGGGAATGCAGCAATCTTAGGGAAGCTGCCACTAGTGGTCTTGGGTGCCTGGAGTGATTCATAGGAGGATGCCTGGAAACCTGCACATCTCCACATGAGTGGAGAAAAAAATGGCATATCCTTCTCTTCTACCTTTTACGTCTTGTACAAATGCCTCTCCGTGGTGGACTCTTATGGAGACCAGACTGGCAAGGGAGTCTGGGAAAGATAATTTCCTGGCTTTCTGCCTTACATTCCAGGGAAGAGCTGAAAAGTGTGGGAATAATACTGAGAGTATCAACAGATAGCCTTTCTCTCAACAGTTCTCCTGCAAAGGGTTGATTGTGTTTTGTTGACTTTGCCTGATTTAGATGATTATCCCTGATCAAAGCTCTGGACCAGGACTTGGCATGTTCTAGAGGTCCACCTGACTCATAAGATCCTTGGAGTCATGAGCTGAATCAATTCTATCCAAAGCACATGAACTGAGAGTAGGGAAAGGTGTCTTAGAAAGAAAATTTGGAATATTGTTACTACAAGAAGGAGAAACAGATACTCAGGAGTCAAAAAACATTTATTAGAATCTCTATCTTGGATAGAAGATCAAAAATAGACTTCATAACCAAATGGATACTGGTTCAAATAGCTGTATGATTTGGGCAAATGTCTTAAACTTCTTAGAGCTTCCTGAGAGTAACAAGATGATGCTAGATAGTTAACAGAAATTGTGTAAAATATAGGGGTAATAAACACCTATTCTACTACTTGATAGTATGCTTTCCCCCCTTCCTTTCCTTTCTGTTTATTTATTGATTAATTCAATTAATATTGGTTGGGAACCTACCATGTCTATCAGCACCATGCTAGATGCTGAGACTCAAAGGTCACTATGATACAGTTTCTGATCTGTGCTAACCCAGAGTCTAGGGGTTAACAAAGTCACAAACAAATACAAAGAAGTGTGTCAAGTGAAATAATGCATTATAAAACAAAGTCTCTCTATTCTGATGCATAAGGGCAATGAGTTGCATATTAAATAACATTTTACTGTATATTTAAAACTACCATTGCATGCAGTTAGGATTAGCTGGTTAGAGTTTCCTGTTGCTGTCATTACTCCACCTTCCTCCTTGTCCCTGCCAGAGACCAGAGCTTCCTATAAATTGGATGGCTCAGTTCATTGCTGCCCCCTCTTTTTTCCCCCCTTAACCCACAGCTTGGTGCTCTGTCCCACAAAGAAGAAATGCAGGGCTGGGATTTCTAGAAATTGGATAATCTCCAGTTGGATATTTGTGTCTCCTTCTCTGCCTGGTTCCCTCTTGCTTGGTTTAGACTGCACCTGGCTCCCAGGGATCTGTTGGGGTCTAGGGTCAGGGGAGTGGCTGGGCCTAGTTCTTCGCCGTGAGAGACTTTTTAAGGCCTGTGAGGAGCATATGCTAGCTTTTTGTGCAATGTGGCCAGTGAAGGGTTAAACTCCCAAGAAAAAGGTTCCTGGAGGCCTTGACTGGCCTCTCTTCACTTAACAATGGCAAAGTTTCTTCTCTGCAGTAACCTTTGCTCTAATTGCACACTCACCATCATTCAACTGGACTCACAATTCTTTGCCCAGTAGGGAAATGACAAGAGACTGAAGGGCTGTGAAAGTTCAGCTCCTGGCTTTGCGGCTTTTTCTGCAAATGCCACCCAGGCCCCTGCAGTAGGCTTGTGCAGCCATGGCTCCAAGATCTAAATGCCCTGATAGCAGGAGTACTGGGGGGTCAGAGCTGCGGCAAGGCGGGGGAAGGATGGAAGAGAGCAGGGGTACCCCCTGAAGTCATGGTTCCAGTGCCCAGCTGCCACAGAGGTGTCATTGAGAAGGGCATCAGAACTCAAACAGCACCCAGGCCGTGTTCAGGGGCTGCATTCACACAGAGGTTTGACTGTGGGCAGGTCAGAGAGGGTGAAGAGCCAGGGCAGGTCTAGATAAGAGAAAGCAAAGTGGGGAGTGGGATACATCGTGCCAGCTGCCTCCTGCTCACTATTCTGAAAATAGCAAGGCAAGCAGATGGCAAGGTCTCCACCACATCATCCTGGGGAACAGGCTGAACTGAGACACATCAAAGGGAGAACAGAATAGCCATTCCCTACATCTTCTTGGTCTCTAATGTGGGGCTGTTCCTGCCTTTGCTCAGGCGCTCAGGACCTCCTGTTGAGATGACTGGCGGGGGTGGGGAGCCTCACAGGCTGAAGACTGGGCTCCTTGCCTCCACTCTGCCCTCACTGCTGCCAGGGTAATCTTCAAAAAGTGCAAGTGGAGCATTCACCTCCCCCCAAATCTTTCAACAATTCTCAGAGGCCTGAAGAATAAGTTAAAACTCTTTGGTGTGGCTTTTCAGGTCACCTCAGAATTGGCCTCAACCTACATTTCAAGGAACCTCCCTCCATGCATCTTGGGCTCTGCCTACTATGCGGAATCCTCCCTTACCTGAGCATGCCAGGCACTGTCCAGCTGGCTGCCTTTGCTCACATGGCCTGTGTGTATCTGATTGCCCTCTTTTCTTTGCCCATAGGCATTTCACCTATGCTTCATGTGCCTCTGAAAAGCCACCGCTGATCTCAGGTGAGAATTTCTGGCTGCTTTCACCTGACCTGAACTATAACTGAAGATATACCCGCCCCTATGAGGCTATAAGTTGTTTGAGGTCAAGAACTGTGTAAAAATCATTTGATGCCATCCTCGCTGCCCAGCTCAGTGCCAGGCTTATAGCAAGTGCCTGATGGGTGGTGAACAAGCGAGCCGGAAGTCCTCGCTTGAGGTGAGTAGTAATGAACCACAGAGGTACATACAGGAAGGCCAAGGTAGTAAAGACGCAGTGAAGAGTTGCATGTCTCTTTGCTGTTACTATCATTATTCATTTGCCAGGCTGAGCTCAGCAGTCCTGCCATAGAGGGATATGGAGTTTGAGGCCCGGAGGCCTGTTCCAAATGGGTCCAGCTATTCTTGGGAGCTTTTTGTGTAATAAAGAGAATCCCCTGACTGGCCCACTGACCTTTCCCCAGGCCTCCTGAAGGTTGAGTTATCGCCTCGTGGCACATAGTACAAGAGCCACTTCCCTCCCGGGAGGAAGAAGAAAAAGCATGCAGGATGGATGATAATAATAGCTTCCACTTATGGAGCATTTACAATGTGCCAGGCACTCTGCTAAGCATTTTTGGATATATTCTCCCATTTAATCCTTAGGACACCATGGTGAGTTAGGATTGATAAGAACGTGAGGCTCAGAATGTGTAAGTCACTTGCCCAAGATCACACAGCCAGTCAATGGGGGGCTAGAATCTGGACCCAGGTCTCTGACTCTAGGAGTCTACTTTCTCATCAACTGCATTTTGCAATCTCAGGATGAGATGGGCATGTGCAGCTCTGCCTGCTCCTTGAGAGGGTAGCTGTCACTCAGGGGCTAGACCCAGGGCTCTGGATGGGCAGTTGGTTTATGAGAGCTACTCTTGCCCCTGTGGGATCTGAGGAGGGAAAGAGAGAGAGAGAGAGCAAGTGAGAGAGAATTTATTCTGCTGATTATGCTGCCCATTCTGTTGGGGACAGCCTGGGTGACAGAAACATGGCATGCCAATAAAGAGTGTCTTTATGGCCTACCGACTATAGGGGCCAGAGAGTCTCTAACTGGAGATAAAGTCAGAAGAGATGGATTAGACCCTGTCAGGCTCTTGGGAAGCAGAGGAAGGCAGGCATCAAGGAGCTCAGCTCAGTCCCACTGGATTATGGAAACTGAGGTGGAGCCTAAGGAGGTGAAGGTGGCAGTGGAGGGCTTGACCTGTCATGACAGCCGCTCCTCGCTCCATAGGGGACCGCTGCTCTTCCTGTGTGTGAATGCCTGCCTGCGTAAGCCTCTGCTTGCCTCTTTCTAAGAAAACGCTGATATGGTATGACGTGCATTCTAATCACCACATCTAATTGCAAAAAAGAAAGTAAATCACCAAACAAAATTAGTTTTCAGAGTCTTCATTATTACCAGAAAGAGTAATTAATAAGCAAAACAAGAAATGACCAAGCAGAATTCTATAACCAGCAAAGACGTGTTTCTCTCCTCAGCACATACTTGGATGAGGAGTGGGAGGGATCGGACAGAGGGTCCTGCAGTGCCAAAGCTTTCTGAGCCCCCGCGGGTGTTAAAAATGTCCTAGGGCTCCACATATCCTCAGAAGTTTACATGCCTTTCAAACTTGGTTTGCAAAGTTTCTAGGTCATTCCTTCCAGGCCCCTTTCTTTCCCAGGCCTTGAGGCCAGAGTAAGGCAGCAGAATTAGAATAAATAGACTGTCTTCCCCTTTTCTCTCCCCCAGTGTAACAGGCTCTGGGCCAGAAACTCTCAAACCAATTGATAATAACAAGCTCAAGTTCAATGCCATTGGCTGTCTGGTGAGACCTTCCTGGCTTTTCTTGTCTCTGCTCCTCAGCTTGTATTTCTTTATTTATTTATTCATTTTAATAGTAGCATCATATAAATAAAACACCATTACAAAAATGTCGCAGAAAGTTCAAAACTATTCATTATCCATTTCATACAGATTAAAATTGCCATCAAGGCTGTTTGGATTTGACTTGCGTTCCTTTCCTTCTAATGAGCCGGATAGAGAAGGCAAAAGATGCTAATTCATCCTTACATCTCTATCATATCTCGGCTTTTACTATATAAAGCATCAAGGTCGCATTCTGGGGAAATGTCTTTTTACCAAAGGTGCTATAATAATAATGAAGAAGCAATTTGTTTCAGCAAACTGCCTGCAGTAATGAGGCTTAATTATAACCATGTTATTAATACCGCTGCTTAAGGTAATTCACTTCTGAGCAGGGTGCAGAACAGTAAACTATAATTTAAACAAGAATCGAGACCTAATTTAAATCATCGGATCTACTGCGGAAAAAGGCAAACAGAATGACTATAATCTGCACGTGATTTAGAGCTTCCCCTCATTGCCATTTCCGGGAGACCTAGGTGACTGTCAGAGGCGCAGGGAGTCCGGATCTGGGTCTTGGTCCTCCCACTCTTTGAGGAGGCTTTGTTGATCATGCAGCTCTTGGACCTGTATCCAGGCACACGCTGCCTCTTGACCCTCTACCCCATGTAGGTAGGGGAGGCTGAGAGCCCAGGGGGAAGGGCCTCATCATCTCAAGGACATCTCCAATGTGTTCTCGAACCTGTCTCAATTGTCTCCCCATGCATCTGCTATGAAAGCAGGGGGGTCTGGCATAGAAGGGACCTAGTTTTGGTCTCAGTTTCTACAGAAGACCATATCCAGACCAGAAAGGTTAAGTACCTCCTCAAAGAACACACGATCGGCTGCCAGGTATGAAATGAGATCTGCTCCCCATTCCAGAGCTTTTGCAGCAATTACATAGTGCTCTAAACATTCCTAGGCTGCTCTAACATTGTGCCTAAAGACATTCTAATTTCATCAGGATCTCCTGAGATGCAGGGTAGAAAATATAAGTTCATGGGTCCTACCCCAACACCTGTATTCTGACTTTGTTAGTTGGGCTTTGAGCCTGGGAATCCACGTATTTACCAAGAACCTTGTTTATTCTGTTGCAGATGGTCTGAGGGACCAAGCATACATTTCATTCATCTGTTTGGCATCACCAGCATGTTTAAAATATGCAAAAATGTGTGTGTGTGTGTGTGTGTGTGTGTGTGTGTGTGGTGTAGGTTTTCTTGATGACCTCTTCTGAGTTACATCTTTTCATTCATCTATTCAACATTTGTAGGGCACCAATTATGTGCAAACCACAGTTTATGCACATCAGCTCTTCCTATTCGACTCTGTTTTAATCCCTGCCGCTGTATTTTCAATGAATTTTCCTCTTCTGAATGCAGGGCTGGCTTCCATGTTGCTCTAGATGAAAAGAAACAGGAAATTGAGAACAGACTCAAGTGTGTGGTAAATATTATAAAAGACCACGTCTAGCTCCATGGCTTATACCTGTGCCCCATGGGTACTCAATATTACCAAGGCAAAGAGCTGTCTTTGATAAGAGTCTTCATCAGTGCTAGCTAAGAATTCCTGGCAGTCAAGGCTAAGTTCATGAGGCAGTTATGAATGCTTCATAGCTGAGAATTTACAAAGGCAGGAGAAATTTCTGGAGTCAGAGCAATGAAGATACTATTTCCAGTCCTGACTCCGTGATCAATCACAGGGGTATCTGCACTCAGTGGATGGGCTTTGACTGATCATCTAATTCCTGCCTGTCCATCCTCCATCTAACCATCCAGTCAGCCATTTCTTCCATTGCCTTAACTCAAGCCAGTGTCCATGGTGCTAGGAAGATGCAGAAGTAGTGGACCGGGGGGTAGAGAGAGAAGCCAGTAGCCTGAATCCCAGAGCTCACCAAGGAGAGACTCATATACCTTTAAAGACTGAGGTCTGCCTGCAGAGTGTGGAGTCCCTTGTACTCACTTTCCTCACCTCCTCCAAGCCCCATGCACAGAGGCAGGTCCAAAGCAAAGCTGAATATGGGACCCGCTAGACTTACATCTGGACATCTTCTCTGAGAGAATGGCCCTTCAGCAGCCTTTCTTCTAAGTTCTGGAGAACTTTTTCAAAATGCTCACTTTTTTGTGGAATGTCAAGGATGAAGAGATGATTTCAAATGGCTCAAAGACAAGAGAAACTCTTCTTTATTTGAAAGGAGATAAAGGCCTTACTTTATCCTAAAGTCAGCCTCTTCCCCAAACCAGGCCCCTCAGACCTGCCTCAGTTTACCTGCAATAACACCCACATATATTTCTCTGTTTGTCTCTTATCAAGGAGTCTGGCAATTCCTTCCCTCCCTTTGCTTTTTGTTTCACTCTCACTTCTGTTCTTTTCTAAGACAACTCTCCCCTCTTGGATTTCCTCACTGGTACAGAAGCTCTGCAAATCCAAATGACACCAAATGATGTCTCCAGCTGGTGGTAATGATTGGATTCTGGCTAAACCACAATAACAAGGCATAGAGCTGTAAGACAGAGTCCGGACGGGCCTCTGCTGCTGGGAGACATTCTCTCTCTCTCTCTCTCTCTCTCTCTCTCTCTCTCTCTCTCTCTCTCACACACACACATACTGCACCCCACACATTTACATGCATGCACATATGTGTCACGCACATATAATGCACACATGAAAATTCACAAACACACAGACATTGATGATAGTTTACATGTGCAAAGACGTGTACCCATGTAGATACAGGCTCAGACATAACTCTATGCAGCACCAACCCTCCCTTTCCCCTTAATTAACCCCTCCTTCCTTCCTGAAGTGCTGGACTCACCCCACCAGTTATGGGGGCAGGTGTCTGGGGACGTAGTCCATTTCAATCTTAGAGACATGATGAACCTGACCCGATAAAAATGTCTGGAGAGTAGCTGACGGCAATAGAGCCGAGGAGGAGAAGGAAGGCAAGGTGTCTGCAGCATTTCCCTTAGTGGGGGTAATAAGACTGTCCCCCCAGCCGCTGTTCCATTTCCTCCCAATCTCCCGCAGACTGTTTCATCTCATATTGTGTGAGCTCTGAGGGGGTGTCCAATTGGAGGAACAATAACTATAAAGTCATTTGCAGTGCCCTGCTGTGGCACAGTGTCCGGCGGACCTGGCTAAACCCCACACTAGTTCCACAGAGCTGCCACTCACCATTGGCCTTATATACAGCCACCCCCCCAGGTGCCCCCGTCCCTAGCCCCAAGTCCCTGAGGTCCATAGTCAAGTCCCTCAGAGCAGGGCTTCCAGCTGTGACTTCGGGATTTCAGAGAAAGTCGGGGTGGGCTTACCCTACGCAAGGAACCGAGGAGGACGAGGCGGTGTGTGGTGGGACACCTGAGGTGGATGTGAGAAGGAACCTCGCGACACCTACCCTTCTAGCTTGAGAATACCCCACAGAAGCCCATGTCTTATTGCCAGGAAGCCAGGGCTCCATTTAAAAACTCTGGAAATTGGAAATCCTTTGAAAAAGTCAGGCTGAAGAGTGTCACCTTCACAGATCAATTGGTCCATCACCTGGCCTTAAGATAAATTCGCCTCTCCTCGAGAGGGAGTTCCTAGGAGGGTCTCTGCTCCTTGAAAAGACCACTCCTGGGTCACTCTTCTGATAAAAATAATCTCTTTCATCTTATACTTTTCAAAGCTCTTTCACATCCATTAGCCTATTAATTGATTCATTCATTGTACACATTTATTGAACACAGGAGGCACTTCAAATCTTTTTAGAACAAGGCAGGATCTAGATAAATATATGCATATATATTGAGTATCCACAAAGTGCAAGTCGCTCTGATGGGCACTGTGGGGAGCAAGAAGGGTTTTACAGAGACAAAGGAAGCACAGTTTTCCAAGAGAGTCCCCTTCCCCACACTCTGTAAATCACACCACACGTCTACTGTGCCGATTTCACAGTCCTGTAAACCTAGGGTCAGAAAGGTTAAATGACTTGCTTATGGTCATGAAGTTAGTGACAGGCAAGTCCAGAATGTACCTCATGATTCCAATCAGATATGCCCTCTCCGTTTCCTGAAATGTTGCCTTCCAGAAAGTTCCTTCAGTGGTCCAATCTCCCCTGTCCTCCCTCTTTTCTTGGCCTCTCTGGAACAAGCTGTCTCAGAGGAGAAATAGTCACTTCTCATTTTTTTTTTCTGGGCTCACGTGTGTATTGCTTCAGGGACAAGAAGGAAGAAATTTTTTTTTTGTCTTTTCTATTTTCATAAGAAGGTCAGCAAGACTGAACGGTTGTTTGCATTTTATATGTAGTCTTTCCAAGGACGTTCATTTTCTCCAGCAGAGCCCTGGGTTGGGTGAGGCGGGCCAGCTGTGTGCAGCATCTATTGTACACAGCATTCAGGACAACATCTTCCTCGATCCTGGACTCTCCTCACAGATGGAAAAGATAAAGAAAAATCCCTCTCAGCCTTCCAGCCAGGAAGGCTGTAGCTAAGAGAGGTTAAGGGACCTGCCAGAGGCCACATCAGATGGTAGTGGAAGGTTGGCATCGTTGACTTCCCATAAGCTTTTACCTGAACTTGGGCTCCTGCCTGTCTTTGTTCTGAGGTAAGATGGTGTATGTGCGTTTGTGTTTGAAGGATGTATGAGGCAAGTTCAAGGTGGAAGGGGGAAGCACTGTAGCTGTTTTCTCTCTGTACATGTCATCTTGTCAAAAAATCTGAGACTCTTCAAGTCCCAGACCCCTCGCAAGTGAGGTCACCATGTCAACCTACCAGCAGCTGGACTAGCTACAGGAATGATAATGGAGTTGCCTGGGCAGCTGAGCGTGGTGCCTGCCTCCGATGCCCACGCCTGCTTGCCAGTGCCCAGGGTGGAGCCCAGCTGTCAGGAGCAACATCTGTCATCTGCAAACTCAGGTCCTAGGGAGAGAATAATCTGGCCTCCTGCTCCCTGGAGCAAGGGGTAAGTTCTTGGTTGCAAACAGGAGGGTTTGGCTGTGGGTGGCGTAAACAGAAAGAGGAGACTTTGGAAGGACTTCAGGGGTTGGGGAATGTTCAGGTGCTAGGGTGGTTCTGGAGAGTAAAAGACAGGGAGGACAATCATTGCTTTTTGGCAGAAGTCAGGCAGGCCCTGCTGCTACTTGGGGCTGCCATGGCCTCTGCCAGCCACACCTCATGGCCACTGCTGCTGGATACTTCTTCCCTCGGTTCCCATCTTCAGGGCTGAAGTTCGTGGAGTGCCACTCTCTCTGCCTTATCCACCCAGAACCAGATAGATGCCCAGGGGGGAGTCAAGGGTTGGTTGGACCCCGTCCAGACACCAGGGCCGGGTATGGTAGAGTCTGTTTCTGTCTTTTTGTAGTGGGAAATTGGACAGGAGAAAAAAGGCACATGTTCATCAAAGGGATGCTGCACATCTTTTGGGGAAGAATTAATCAGAGTAACAAGACTGAGAGAGGCTTAATAATGCTTTTTAAATAACTGAAGGGCTTTTTCCCTTTTTTTTTCTTTCAGAGTATGATGGACAGATGGCAAATGGAGAATGAAATGAGCTTAAATTACTGTAGGAGGGTGAAGATAAAATATGATATGTGAAGGGGTTTCCAAAAGTGGAGAGGGGTTCTGGGGCATTCCAGGGTGTTGACTCTAGAGGGTGGTGAACCCTCCCTGGGAGGAGGAAAGGGGATCCCATAAACTCCTTTTCCTATTGCTTCTCTTTGGAGGCTTGGAGGCTGCTGAACTCTAGGAGGGTCTGGGCAGCTTCCTTTCCTGGGATGTGTGGAAGGGCCTCATGACGAAGGGCAGCAGGCCAGATGCTGAAGACTGATGCTCTTGGTTTCTGGGGCTATGAGAGAAGACACTACTGGGGCTTTTCACTTTCAGCCCCAAGGTAATGAGACAAAGAGGAAGCTTCCAGTCTGAAAAGGCAGTGTTTGCTAAGTCAGAAAATGGAAGCACCGCCCAGTCTGGGGGATCCCCTGGCACCCATATGTACCCTAAGCCATCTAGGGAAGAGGCGTGCCTGAGGGTCCCACCCTGCTTAGAATATTCAGACGTGGTGTCCTCCTGTTCCTTTAAAGCACTTCCTGCCTGGTGCCACCCCCCACATGGAATGGGGCCAGCCCGTCAGCTCTCCAAGGAACCTGAGCAATAAATGATGAGCATCTCCCCTGAACTCATCTCCCTGCACCCGGTGTTTAAAGTGAATTGAAACGAATATCTGATAAATGAATAAACCTGTAAATGGAATCAAAAACCTTATGAACCTGAAGGAGAAATAGGAGTCCCAGGTCTGTTAAGTCTAAATTGAATAAATCTGATCAGCTCCCTGACAATTTCTGCCAACGGCTCTTGAAGAGGAAGGAGAAGAGGGGTGAGCAGAGATTGGGCAGAGGAGGGGGAAAGGGTGAGTGGGGGAGGGGAGGCAGCCATTGGCTTAATAATTACGCTGTCACCAGGAGCCACAAGAGAAGGTGGCCCAAGTGGCCCCAGCTTCGCTCAGTTGAACTAATAAATAGATGACAACAGGGTGCCATTGCAAGCCCAGTTGCTCCTGTGTGTCTTCTCAAAGGACACCACTGAAGAGCAATGAGACACTTGCACTAAACAGGACCAAAGTCTCACTTTGGACCTATCTAGAAGAGGGACTGAGGAAGAACTGTGGTAGCCTGGACCCAGCTGCTAGGATGGGGATCCATTTGGTTGGGTGTTCGGTACTGGAGGTAGGGAAGTCACTTTCAGAATAAGCCCAAGGCTCTCCATTTGACCCCCGCTGCTTTCTCCTATGCCAGGCAAGTCATTTCTCACAGTGACATTAAAACATGGCCACAACATTCTTTAACACTCATCCCAGTGAAAGGTGGTGGTGGTGGTGAACCTATGTCTTCTCTTCAATCTAGGTGGATTTGTGACTTTTTTGACTACTCCAGAATAGTGGCATTGATGCTGTGTGACTTTCTTCTTTTTTTTTTTATCGATATTTTTTATTATGATTTTGTGAGGTACAGTTAAGGGTTAGGTGTACAATTACGTTTCATTCAGGCACTCTGTTGATAAGAGGTGTTTCCCCATCCCCAGACAGATATTTGCTACTGTTAATCCCATCCCCCTCCCCCCCATAGTTTCCCAGTACCGTCAGTCATTTTCATATAGTATTACATTGGATGTTCAAGGTCCACTATATGAGTGAGAACATGTGATACTTGGATCTTTGTTTCTTTGAGAGGTCACTCAGTATTATAGACTCTAGTTCCGTCCAGGTTGCTGCGAAATTCATGATTTTGTTCTTTTTTATGGCTGTGTAGTATTCCATCATGTATATGTACCACATTTTTTTAATCCAGTCTCTCTTTTGATGGGCAGCATGGTTGTTTCCAGGCTCTTGCTATTGTGAACAATGCTGCAATAAACATACATGTGCAGGTATCTTTTTTATAGAGTGATTTGAGTTCTTCAGGATATATTCCCAGTAGGGGGATTGCGGGGTCATATGGGAGGTCAATATTTAGAGCTTTTAGGAATCGCCACACTGCTTTCCACAGAGGTTGCACTAGTTTATACTCCCACCAACAGTGTAGAAGTGTTCCCTTTTCGCCACACTCTCTCCAGCAGCTGTTACTTTTTGAGTTGTTGATAATTGCCATTCTGACTGGAGTTAGGTGGTATCTCAGTGTGGTTTTGATTTACATCTCCCTGATGATTAGTGAGGTTGAACATTTCTTCATGTGTCTGTTGGCTTCTTGGATGTCTTCCTTTGTGAAGTGTCTGTTCATATCTTTTGCCCATTTTATAATGGGGTTGTTTGTTTTTTTCTTTTCAGCACGTTTGAGTTCCTTGTAGATCTAAGATGTTAAGCCTTTGTCAGACCTGGTGTTGGCAAATACTTTTTCCTAGTCTGTAGGCTGTCTCCCTGCTGTCTTGATGGTTTCTTTGGCTTTGCAGAAGCTTGTCAGTTTAATAAGGTCCCATTTGTCTTTCTTCTTTCTTATGACCTGTGGGTTTCGGGTTTTGTTCAGGAATTAGATGCCAGTTCTGATTTCCATGAGGGTATGTCCTTCATTTTCTAAGGTTCTTAGGGTTTGAGGTTTTACATTTAGGTCTCTGATCTATTTGGAGGTAATTTTTGTGTATGGGTATAGACAGGGGTCCTGTTTCAATCTTCTGCATGTGGTCAGCCAGTTTTCCCAGCACCATTTACTGAATAGGTTCTCCTCTTTCCAGTGGTAGGTGGTGGAGGCTCTGTAGAAGATGAGTTGGTTGAGAAATTGAGGTTTTGCTTCTGGAATCTCAATTCTATTCCATTGATCTATATGCCTGTTCCTATACCAATACCAAGCTGTTTTGATGATTGTAGCTTTATAGTAAAGTTTGAAGTCTGGTAATGTCATACCACCTGCTTTGTTTTTTTTTTGCTGAGGATTGTTCTGGCTATTCTTGGACGTTTGTGTTTCCATATGAATTCCTGTGTGACTTTCAAGGCTGAGTCAGAAAAGGTCATGCAGCTTCTGTCTGATTTTCTCAGGACACTGTCTTTGGGGGATGACAGCAGCAACTATGTAGGGAATTCGGTTACTCTGAGACTGCAGTGCTGGAGTGGTGTTCAAGGTCACAGCCCGGGGGAACTCCCAGATGATGGCCAGCATCAGCTGTCAGCTGTGGGGTGAACCTTGTTGGCCACCCAGCCTCACCCAACCCTCAGAAGATGACAACTCCAGGAAACATGTGATTCACTAGCCGAATGAGAGCTGGTCCATCCAGTTCTTCCCAAATTTCTGTCCTATAAAACTATGAAAACTATAAAATTCTTTTTTTAAGCTGCTAAATTTTGAAGTGGTTTATTAACAGCAACCAAAACACACCCCCTCTTGGGCATCAATTTTATTTGTGAAAATGAAGGGTTGACTAGATAGTTCTTAAAACTACATTTTGAAATTTGTAAGTAGTAGATAAACATTTTTTCGGTTATTTATATGGCAGTCAAATATACATCACAAAACATTTACCAAGTTAACCATTTTTAAGTGTACAGTTCAGTGGTATTAAATACATTTATGATGTTGTGTAACCAGCACCCCTATCCATCTCTATAACTCTTTTATCTTGCAAAACTGAAACTCTGTGTCCAATAAATAATACGTCCCCACTCCTTCCTTGCCCCCCAGCCCCTGTCAACCACCATTCATTCTACTTTCTGTCTCTATGATTTTGACTATTCCAGGTACCTCATGTAATTCACACAATATTTCTCTTTTTGTGACCAGGTTATTTCTTTTGGCATAATGTTCTTAAGTTTCATTCATCTTGTAGAGTGTATCAAAATTTCTTTCTTTTTAAGGATGGATAATATTTCACTGTATTTATATACCACATTTTGCTTTCATCTGTTGATGGACATTTGGAGTTGCTTCCACATTTTAGCTATTGTGAGTAATGCTACTGTGAACATGTGAACATGGGTGTATAAATTGATAGGACCTGCTTTCAACTCTTTTGGGTATGTACCCGGAGGTAGAATTGCTGGACTGCATGGTAATTTTATTTTTGATTTTTAAATTTTTTTTTGGGAATCACCATACTGTTTTTCACAGTGGCAGTACCTTTTTTGCATTTCTACCAACAGCACCCAAGGGTTTAAAATCTCCACATTCTCATCAACATTTGTTTTATATATATTTGATAATAACCATTCTAATGGGTACGAGGTGGCATCTCGTCATAGTCTTGACTTATATTTCTCTAATGACTGATGATGTTGAACTTGTTTATAAAACATGGTTTTCTTTTAAAAAAAAGAGTTCAAAGAGCTCAAAAGGATAACAGAAATTAAACAACTTTCTATCCTACTCTTGTGTTCTTTTCACCACTAAGAAGTAACCACCTTTAAAAATAACCGATCCTCCCAGAAATGTTTCTAATGATTATGTGTATAGTTGTATCTTTATTAAGTTATTTGTGTAATTATAGCCTGTGTACTTTTTTGTAATTTCCTTTTTTCACTTACTAATACAAATTGAAGATATTTCCATATCAATATTCACAGGTACACCTTATTTTTCTTAATGGCTGCATAATATTCTATGCCGTGGCTGTATCAACATTCACTTCCCCAGTGACTGCTGACAAATGATTAAGTTGTTTCTAGGCTGATTGATTGGTTGTTTTTTGCCATTGTAATACTGAATTGACCATTCTGGTACATTTACTTATGCCTTTGTAGGTCAAATTCCTAGAAGTAGGATTCTTGGGTCAGGGATATATGCATTTAAAATTTTAACGGTTATTGCCAAAGTTGTCTTTTAAAAAGGTGGCCCACGTTTTTACCCCCACAATGAAAGGACTAGTTTCCTGCTGCCATCATGATTATTTAAGTTCTCTTCATCTGCTAGAAGAAAAGAGTGCCCTGTTTTATTTTTTCTTGTTTTCTTTTAACTTTTAATTTTTTTTTTTTATTTTGAAGATGTGTGGTACAATTCAGGGTTAGGCATACAAATGTTCATTATGCAGGTACCCTCGTTGACAAGCTTTGCCCTCCTTTCCCAGGAGATTCCCATTATGGCCAATCCCCCTCCCTGCTCCTCATCCCACACCCCTGCAGCTTCCCGCTACTGCCAATCCTTTTCTTATAGTATTACGATAGTTATTCAAGGTCTGCTTATGAGTGAGAACACGTGGTACTCAGTTTTTTGTTTCTGTGAGAAAGATCACTCAATGTTATAGACTCTAAGTCCATCCAGGTTGCTGTGAAGTTCATGTTTTTGTTCTTCTTTATGGCTGCATAATATTCCCCTGTGTATATGTACCATTTTTTTTTATCCTGTCGTCTTTTGATGAGAAGCACGGTTGGTTCCATGTTCTTGCTATTGTAAGCAATGCTGCGATAAACATATGTATGCAGATATCTTTTTTATTGAATGATTTGAGTTCTTCGGGAAAAATTCCCAGTAGGGGGATTGTGGGGTTGTATGGAAGGTGGATTTTTAGATCTTTTAGTAATTGTCACATTGTTTTCCACAGAGGCTGTCCTAGTTTATACTCCCACCAACAGTGTAGAAGCGTTCCCTTTTCACCACATCCTCTCCAGCATCTGTTATTTTTTGTTATTGATGATAGCCATTCTGACTGGAGTTAGGTGGTATCTCAGTGTAGTTTTAAGTTGCATTTCTTTGATGACTAGTGAGGCTGAGCTCTTTTTCACGTATCTGTTGGCTGCTCATATGCCTTCTTTTGAGAAGTATCTATTCATATCTTTTGCCCGCTTGGTAATGGGGCTGTTTGTTTTTTTCTTTTCAGCATGTTTGAGTTCCTTGTAGATCCTAGATGTTAGGCCTTTGTCAGACATGTAGTTGGCAAATATTTTTTCCCAGTCTGTGGGCGGTCTCCCTGCTCTCTTGATGGTTTCTTTGGCTTTGCAGAAGCTTCTTAGTTTCATAAGATTCCACTTTTCTATCTTCTCTCTTATAGCATGGACACTTGGGGTTTTGATCAGGAATTGGTTCCGAGTTCCAATTTCCATAAGGGTATCTCCTGCACTTTCTAAGGTTCTTATAGTTTGAGGTTTTGTGTTTAGGTCTTTGATTCATTTAGAGTTGATTTTTGTGTAGGAGATAGGTAGGGGTCTTGTTTTAATCTCCTGCATGTGGTCATCCAGTTTTCCCAGCACCCTTTACTGAACAGTTCTCCTCTCCCTGGTCATTGGTGGTGGGGGCTTGGTTGAAGATGAGTTGGTTGAGAAGTTGAGGTTTTGCTTCTGGAATCTCTATCCTGTTTTCAAGTTTTGTTTCTTTAGTTGCGAAGTTTAGCATTTTTATATGTGTATTGATGATATTTTAATCAAAATTCTTATTATACAAAATATCAAGCATATATAAAAGTAGAAATACTAGTATCATAAACCCTCATAAGTAGATCACCTCGAGTCAACAGTTACTAGGGGTTTCCGATTTATTTCTGTATTGATTATTTTTAGTTTTGATTTTTCTTTGAATAATTAATTTATGTCCTTTGCCAATTCTATACGGCTGTTCACCTTTTGTTTTTTAAAACTAGTTTCCGGCCCAGCATGGTGGCTCACGCCTGTAATCCCAGCACTTTCAGAGACCAAGGACGGATAAGAGGGTTATCTGAGCCCAGGAGTTGGAGACTAGCCTGGGCAACACGGTAAGATCTCACCTCTACAATACATTAAAACAATTAGCCAGGTGTCATGGTACATGCCTGTGGTCTTAGCTACTTGGAAGGCTGAAGCAGAAGGATCACCTGAGCCCAGCAAGTCAAGACTATGGTAGTCATAATCATGCCACTGTACTCTAGCCTGAGTGACAGAGTAATATGTGGACTCAAAAAAAAATTGTAAGAGCTTTTCTTATCTTAAGAAATTAACTTTGTGCCATTATATGTTACAACTATTTTTCCTACTAAACTTGTTGCCTTTTTGCATCACTAAAGGTTTTTTTTGTGTACAATTTTACTTTTTATAGCATTAAATTTACGTCTTTTAAAAAAATTTTATTATAAAGATGAGGGGTATACTTCAGGGTTAGGTATATAAACATTGATCACGTGGGTACCCTTGTTGATGAGGTGTGTCCCTCCCTCCCTTAGCAGTTTCCCTCAACTGCTAATCCTACCCCCCGACAGTTTCCCATTACTGCCAATCATTTTCTTATAGCATTATAATTGTTCAAGGTCCTCTTATTATGAACATATGGAACTCTATTCTTTGTTTCTGTGATAAATCACTGAGTATGATCGACTCCAAATCCATCCAAGTTGCTACAAAGTCTATATATCTGTAACTTTACCAGTCTTTAAAAATAACTTTGTGGTTTTATCATGCTGTTAAAGATCTTCTCTACTACAGGATTACAAAATAAAATAATAAAATAAATTACCTACGTTTTCTCTAGGGTGTCATGTTTTGCCTTACAATCATTGATATACTTGAATTTCATTTTTGGTATAAAGTGTGAGATAGGGATCCACTTCACATTTTACAAATGGTTAGACTGTGATATCCAATAGAAATATAATGTGAGTCATATATGTAATTTAAAATTTTCTATTAGCCATGTTTAAAAAAGTAAAAAAGAAATAAGTATCAGTAATTATGATGATATAGTATTTAATCCTTTATCTCAAAAAAACATTTCAATGTGTACTCTATATTCAAATTATCAGTGAGCTATTTTACTTTTTTTTCATTCCAAGTCTTTGAATAGAGTATATATTTTGGACTGGCCACATTTTAAGGGCACAGTAGCCACATGTGGTTAGTAGTGTCCACCCTGGACAGCACCAATGTAGACAATTCCCTCAGTAACATTTACCAAGTCCTTTCCCTCCATTGATTTGAAATGCCACCTCTCTCGTAGGCTAAACTGCTTTGTATTTAGGTCTTTTTCTGGTTTCTCGTCTTTCCCATTGAACTGTCTCTCCCTTCCCATTCCAATATTGGGCAATTTAAATTATGATAGTTTTAAATTATTCTTAATACCATGTAGAACAGTTTCTCCCTCATATTCTTTTTGTTTAAAGTTTCTGTTCTTTTAGTTTAGGTCTTTCTCTGGATAGGCATCAATATCTAATATCAAATACTATCTAATACCATCATATAAACATAATCGTATACATACTATACTATGGTAAATGATATAATATACATGCTAGTATTTACTATTAGATATTAACATCTAATAATACATTATTTTATATAGCAAATGAGCTATATTGTTGGAATTGACAAGGGTGGCGATGGATTCGGGGCCCTGGTGATTTCTAAGGGCTTTTCTATTGTACATCTCAGTGGCTTTGCTGCCCACAAAAGGAGTAGAGAATGTCGACACTTCCATTCTGTGTGACTAGGTGTGGTAAGTTTGTCTGTGCTGTATGTGGGACACACGATCCCACCAGCTGTGCGACCTCCTAGTGAGTAGTGGATCCCATTTGCAAGGGGTAAGATGTGTGTTTAGGGAATATCTGGCAGCAGTGGTTTAGAGAGTCCAACACTAGGACTGTTTAGGAGGCTGGCTGGGAAGAGCAACTCAGGTTGCTTCTGGGGATAGTTGTCTTGGAAGACAAGAAAGAGGAGATAGGGGATGGAAGAGAAAAAAGGAGTGAAGGGTTAAGATAGGAGGAGAAGTAAGTGGGTGAGAAAAAGTAGAGAGAAGAGAAAGAAAAGGGGATGACCAAGAAAGAAAGAGAAGAAAGGGAGTGAGAAGAGGCAGAGCACGCCGGGAATGTTTTCCAGCAAGACAGGGGACTGGAAGAGACCAGGGGCAGGGAGGACCCTGGGAAGGAGGAGAGAGGTCCCTGGTGGAGAGGAGGATGCAGAGGCTCAGGCAGGCTGCGGAGGCCTGGAGCAGTTGGTTAGAAGTTCTCTGCAGTGGGACCTCTTATCAAAACAACCTCTGAACAATAGGAAAGAGGGCTCTGATCTATAGGAGGCTGAGGTGTCCCCAGGGACAGAATTAATGGGGATGGTGCAGAAGGGACACAGACCTGATTGTCAGAATCCATTGTTCCTGAGGAGCTGGGCCAGGAGCCCAGAGCAAAGGCTGACGATTCCCAACTTTCAACAATGCCGCAGTCGGTATACAGAGATTTTTCTTTACCCTCGAGACTTGACTGTCCTGGATGGGAGAGAAACAAGGATGAGAGATAGGTGAAGGTGCACTCACACTGAGAAAGGGGAGAGGGAGGACTCATCGGAGGTGCGACTATCTTGTTGCTTAAAGGTACTGGGCTTCTTTCAGGAGGAGGGGAATGGCATCACCTTCAAATAATCCTCTTGACTTTCAGGGTCACCTCTCCTACTGTGATCTCAACACCAAGCCAGGAAGTAAAGAGAGACAGGCAGATAGATTCTCTGCCTATGGCACCCAGGGGACCTGAGACCTGGAGTCACAATCCCACTTGTCCAAGGCCACCCAGGGAGTCCGTGGCAGGGCCAGAACCAGGAACCTGTCCTCTCACATCTTGGCTGAATGCCCTCGCCAGGTATTTTCTTGTTCTCGCTCTGTCTGGAAGAGCAAACAAAAAAAGGATGTCAGGCGTTGACTCGGAGCCACTGGATTTTCAAGGAGTCACAGGGTCACAATGAGCTGGAAACAAAAGGGAAAAAAAACCCATCTTCACAGCTTCCAGGAGATGTGCAGCCTGTCTCTCCAGACTGCTTACTCCTCATCACAAGGGCGACAAAATGCTATTTTCCTTTCAGTGGTGTGCACAGGTGCCAATCCAAATGAATATTATTCACACACTTCTGTCCAAACACTGTGAAGTCTTCAAAGGTTGATTAAACCTCTGACATTGTTGCTTTATTTCTCCTGCACTCCCCACCAGGTGAAGACCTCCCTCCTGTGACCTCACCCCTCCTCCTTCCCTGTCCTGCTCCACACCCCCTTTCCCCCCGTGGGAATCCAGGAAGCCTAGGAAAGGATATGTTTAGTCTCCTCGGGATGGGTGGGGGAACAGCGGGGAGCCCGGCTTGGACTTTGGTTTGTGAGGACTCAGGGAACAGGGCACAGTGAGGTCACCTTGTGTGTAATGGGGACTGGTGGTGGGGGCACTTAAAGATGGGCAAAGTGAGGGACTTGACTTTGATTACCCAGCAAAAATCCATTTCCTGCTAGTAATGACTGGCTGGTGCATATTGGAAATCACAGCCTCCTTGCTCGACTCTCCCTGCATCATTAATCCCCAGTGGAGCGATGTCTCATTGGAAATCACACCTGGTGAAATGAGGCATGAACCGAAACTCTACAGACCTGACTTCCCTGGGTAGCTTGCTGGTGGCAACTCGGAGGTGCCCCACACTGGCCAAGGGTCCCTTGATGACCCAGGAGACACGGTAATGCCGGGCCATTCTTCATCTTTTCTTCATCTTATCTGTCACTGGAGGCGGGTTGTGTACAAAATCTTATAGCAGCTCTGTACCACCTGCAGTGCTTCACAGAGTGCCTGGTACCCCAAAGTCTCCATGACTAAGTGAGTGCTGGAGAATGACAACTTGAAAGAGTGGGGGCCAAAGGTCATGGGGTCTAAATAGTTTTGGTTTGTTCGGCCCAGCATCCATTTCCCTTTCCTTTGGTTACAGCATCCCAAGTTTCCCTTGAAGACCAGCACATTTCCCACCCCGATCCAGAGGTTAGAGTGGGGATTCTCTGTACCCTCCACCCCGCCTTTGGGCATGAGCATATGATCAAACACTGGTCAATCAGTATTTGACCACAAGGACTAGTATGGAAAGCCAAGAACAACGCTGGGACTACAGATGGGAATATGGCAAACTTTTCACCTGGGGCTGCTGAATTGATTAGTTGTAAGCCTGGGGCTACAGTGGACCATCTTGCCACCACACAAAGTGACCACATCAATGGCCAATAAAGAGGAAAGAATAGTGGAGACGTATATACAATCACCCAATTTACAACAAATACTCCACGACAGTTCAGGAGGGGGAAATGATATACTTGATAATAGATGATGTGGAGTTAATTGGCTATTCATGAGGAAAAAAAACTGACCCTGACTTCTACCTCATAACATTCACAAAAATTAATGCATGAAGGATCATAGATCTAAATGTAAAAGCTAAAGCAATTAAGTTTCTGGAAGAAAACAAAAGGAGAGCATATTCATGATTTTGGGGTAGTCTGAGTTTTCTTCAACAGGATATACACACGTGTACACACACGAAAGTAAACAAAAAAGCATGTTAAATTGCACTTTATTCAACTAAGAACTTCTATTCATAAAAAGACACCATTAGGAGAGAGAAGATGCCGGTCACGGTGGCTCACGCCTGTAATCCCAACGCTTTAGGATGCTGAGGCAGATTGTTCAAGGATTGCTAGAGCCCAGAAGTTGGAGACCAACCTGGGCAACATAGCAAGATCCCATCTCTACTAAAAATAAATAAATAAATGAAACAATTAGCCAGGCATGGTGGCATGTGCCTATAGTCCGAGCAACTCAGGAGGCTGAGGCAGAAAAATCGCCTGAGCCCAGAAAGTTGAGACTGCTGTGAACTGTGATTGTACTCCAGCCTGGGTGACAGTGAGACCCTGACACAGTTAAAAAAAAAAAAAGGAAGAAGAAAGAGAGAGGACACAAGCTACAGATTAGAACAAGTTATTTTTAACTCATATATCAGAAAAAGGATTGTAATATTCAGAACACAAAAAGAATTCCTATATACCAGTAAGCAAAAGACATCCAATCAAATAAAAAATGCTAGTGGGGGCATACTTTGGGATAAATGTTTCAGAATACTCTTTGGAAGTAACCACTAAAGCTAAACATACATAGACTCTACTTTTCAGCAGCTCTACTCCTGGGTATAGATATCCAACAGAAGTGAATGCTTTTGTCCACCAAAAGACATGCACATAGCAACTTTGTTCATAATAGCCCAAACTGAAAACAATCCATGCATTCATCAACAATAATTTGAGGTATATTCACATAATGAAATACTACACAGCAATGAAAAGAACAAACTTCTGTTACACACAAGAAGAAATATGACTTTCACAGTCATGGTCCTGACTGAACAAAGTCATTCACACAAGAGTCCCATCTTATGATTCCATGTAGATGAAATCGGCATAGGAAAGACTAAACAATGGTGACCAAAGTCAGGTTAGTGGCTACTTTATTGTCTACAATGAGGCCAAAGGAATACTTATGGGGCACTGGAAATTCTATAGCTTGATAGAGATTTTGTGTACAGAAATTAACTGAAAGAAATTCACTTAGAGTCTGTACAAATATTTCACTCTATGTAGGTTATGACCCAATTTAATAAAAGGATAGTGAAGAGAGGGAAAAGATTGATTCTTGAGAATATTATCTGAGCACCTGGATCCAGCCAAGCCTGAAGATAAACACCCCTGGACCCTAAAGGGCTAATCAATCTCCTCCTTCACCTTTATTTTTTTGCTCAAGTCAGTTTGTGCTGGGTTTTCTTTCACTTGCTGGTAAACTTATCTTCAAAACTACCATCTCCTTGCTTTGAGGCTAGAGTTTCCCTCCTTCAGGCTGAGCAGATAGAGGAAGTCCTACACTTAATGGGACTCAAGGGAAGCAAGTTATTCAGTCTGTTTCTGGTCCTCCTAATAGTATGGTCCTACTAATAGTAGGTAATCAGGTAGGAATGCAACATCTTTGTGCCTCAGTTTCCTCATTTGTAACATGAACCTGATGATAGCACCTTCCTCATATAATTGGTTAGTTCCCCTGTTGTAGAGTCTCTGATACCACCTATTTTCTTCTCTGATCCTCATATGAATAATGTTTGTAACCATGATTGCCACGGGAAGAGGGGTTGCTTCTGTTTTGCTTACTGCTATATCTCTGGAGTCAAGACCACCTGTAGGGTGTATAGAGTCCTGGGCACATATTTTTTTCCCCTTGTGGAGTCTCTTTCTATACAAAGAATTTGATTCACCCAAAGTTAGCATGTCAGCATCATCCTGGTGGCCTCGTTGTATGGGGCCCCATGGAAGAAATCCTGCCACGGTTAGAGGGAGCAATGTGCTCATCAGTCCACATCTAGAAGAGATTCCATAGAAGCAAGTTGCCTCAGAGCATGTGGCCCGTTGGGTGTGTGTGTGTGTGTGTGTGTGTGTGTGTGTGTGTGTGTGTGTGTGTCGGGGGGGTGGGGAGAAACAGGGGCGAGGCTCACATGGAACTTGGGGTTCCCTACCTGGTCAGCTTTGCCAGCTCCAGCAGGAACCAGGCACCAGAGAGGGGTTTAGAAAATTCCCAGGAAGGTGTTACAAAGCTTGAAGCCCTGGGATGAGGGTTCCTTTCACCCAAGTCCAAGGTCAAGACTGCTTGCCTTGTGTAGCATCTGATGCATAAGATCTCAGTTCATGTTTTTCTGAAGAAATGAGCAAATGAAGGGTTTCACGAGGATTATCTAACACGTGCTAAGTGGCCAATAATGTGAGGTGGCTTTATTATTATTCCTGAGAGGCAAGAGTTCTCCTTGCTCCCATGCCCCCCAGAGCAAAGGACTTGAGTAGCAGGGTCTTGTGACTGTGGCTTGAGTGCGTCAGCTTCTCGCAGGGTCAGGTTTGGACGGTCCTCATTGTGACCCTGTCATAGAGGACAGATTCCCAAGGAGGAACAAAGGGGCCTGAAAATCAGTCCAGGGAGAAAAAGACCATTTTGGGGTTATTTAGTGCTTATTAATTGGTCACCTCGTTAGCAGCCCATCTGCAGCCTGATTCCTGCAAGTGAGTGAGAAAAGCGGAGGGGGCTGCCCTGGCCAAGACTGGCTTCACAGATTCAATAATAAGGACAGAGCAATTACCAGAACTTCTAGAGCCAATTCCCGTTAGGAGCGCGCCAGGCCGGGCTTTGTCCTATGGAGAAGAGGAAAAGGTCAGTGTGCTCCGTAGGAGGAGAAAAAAAGAGCCCTTCACAGGGAAAGAGCCTGCCCGAGGGAGGGAGACAAAGAAAAGGAGGACTCTGCGGAGGGGAAAAACTAAAGAAAGAATGACATTTGGAAGTTCCTCTGAACGAGGGGAGGAGAATAATGAAATAAAAATTACAAGGGAGAAGGAGCCGGTGAACAAACCAGGAAGGACCAGGGGGAATCACGCTGGATGGTCAATACTACGCTGGAAAGCAGCTGGCAGAGGCTGCCTGGCAGGGGCTTGTAACTGAGTCAACATAACCCCCTTGGCCTCAGTTTCTTCATCTGTAAATTGAGGGGGGCTCTCTAGATCACTACCCCCGGGCCTCCGATTCTGTGCTAAGTGTATGACAGGGAGAAAGGTGAGGCTCAAAGGCACTACTAGGAATGTTAATGTCCTCCATTTCCTCTGACATGGTCTGAGGCATAATTAGGGCTGCTCCCCCAAATGTACCCCCCCATGTCACAGCCCCTTTGCATTAAGGTGGAATCATGGGACTAGATCTGGTCCTTGAGCTCCGAGCACCTTGCGTGTCATTTCTAGGCTGAAATATAGAAGAGCCCTCCAGGGGTCTCCTTCTTGCCACCACAGATTACAAATCCTGGTTCCCTGAATTTGGACTAAAAGAAGGAGAGATCTCCGCTGACCCATGTGGAGTGTGTGCCATGAATGGAACTAAGCCTTTGGGGCTTGTAAGACACTGAGATTTTGGACTTGTTCTGAAGAGAAGCAGGAGTGAAGGTGATGAGCCACCCTATTTGCAGAGGACTGATGCCTGAGGTGTAGACTTGATAAGCAGAGGTCCAAGGCTGGGCCATGTGTCTGAAACAAGCATGGTCTCCATAGGGCCCGGCTTTCTATGCAGTTAACTGGAAATCCCTCTGCCTCTCTGACATCTATCCATACTTGTTCGCCAAACCCTTCTTCACTGAGATGAAAGGATATTGGTTAAAGGAAACCCAAGGAATTGAAAGACACACAGTCAGCCATCTTTGTGAGGTCTGCTCATGGGTCAGTCTTCTGAGCCTGAGCCCCATGGGACGGGGCAGGAGGTGTCTTTCCTAGTCTAGGTGTGGGCCTCTTTCTGTCACAGTGTGTGGTCTACTTAATCAGGATTAGACCTGCTCAGGATACATGGAAACCATAAAACAAGCTCCCTTTCTGAATGCTTCTGGATTTCATGAGTTGGGATCCCTGACTGGGTGGAAAGATTTCCTCTGCATATCTTGACCCAGCCCAGGAAGTTCAGGCACAAGATTGGGCTTCCATGTGCTTCCCTCTCCCTTTCCCTGGGCAGAAGGAAGACATCAGTAACAATAAACTCTGGGTCTATCCAGAGAGGCACTGGCTTTAAAGTTTATGGGGGGAGCGTAGCACTTCTCTCCTGACCTTTTCTCTGACTTTGTTACACGCAACATTTGTCGTTGTTTTCCAAGAAATGGGAGATAGTTGTTTCACAAATAATTTGTCATTGTTTCCCAAGGAAACGTGAATGGGGGTGAGTGGATGTCGAGATGAGAGGGTATTTCTGCTGGGCAACAGGAACACTGAGGTTCCAGGGAGTGAGGCGTGGATGCTGGGCACACTCTCTCTTCTCCACCCTTGCTTTCCTGCCTGTTCCCCAGATCTTCCCTCGCTTCTCTCCCATCCAGCCCAGTCTGGTCCTAGGCTCTGAGCACTGCCCCAGTATCCTTTGAGTCTTTTTTTGCCTCACTCCCTTCCATCCTTATCACCTACAGCAGTGGGTATTCATTATTTAAACAACCCATGCCTCTAAAGTCTTATTTACCCAACATCTTTCCACAGCATATGTCAAAATTTACAGTAAGTGCATTCATCCCATAATAAACATTTGGCTTTGCTGGTCTACCGGCGGCAGGGCTAATTAGGGAGAGTGATTCCCTTGTTATCTGAAGGGAGGTCAGATACAGCAATTAGCATCCTTGCGCAGCTTTCATAATTGTGACTTGGAGGCTAGGCCCTTTGGTGCCAGGTGGGGTAGAGAAGTTGGCAGGGAGAAAAGGGGAGCCTTCCCCGGCAAGTTCTAGGAAACCAAAGTCATGCTATGAAAGGCAGCTGGTTCTGTAATCCCAGCACTTTGGGAGGCTGAGGCGACAGGATTGCCTGAGCTCAGGGGTTTGAGATCAGTCTGGGCAACTTGGTGAGACCTCGTCTCCACAATAAATAATAAAAAAAAATAAGCCAGGCATGGTAGTGCGTGGCTATAGTTCTAGTTACTTGAAAGGCTGAGGCGGAAGGATTCCCTGAGCCCAATGGTTGAGGCTGCAGTGGCCATGAGTGTGCCACTGTACTCCTGCATGGGTGGCAGAGTGAGACTCCAACTCAAAAAAGAAAAAAAAAGAAAGAAAAAAAACAGGCAACTGGCTAATTACTTTCCTGAACTCCCGAGTCTCTGTATGCAGGCTGAGTGCCCTGTCCTCCCCCTCCCAAACAGGGCCTGGTCCTGAGAATATTCTCCTGCCCACATCTGTCTACCCAGCTCTCTCTGTGGGCATTTGAGAGGACATTTCCACTTAAAAATCCTGTCACTGCCTCAAACTCAAAGCAACCACACCAAACGGACATACCTAAGAGTCTGCACTGTAGGGTCTGAGAGAAGTCTGAAGAACATTTAGCTCATCTCTCGCCTTTTCTCCTTGACGTCTCTGCTACGCAGCTTTGGCGGGCCACTCTCTGACCCTCTTTCCCTGGGGAGGGAAGAACTGAGTGCTCCCGCGTAGGTTGGGGCTCTGTGGAAGCAAGGGCTGGCCATGGGCGTGGCTGGGCTGATTTCCGGAAACTGCATGTGCCATCCGCAGGCAATGCATGCCTGGAGGCAGAGAGGTCCAGGAGGCAGATGCAAGGGCCCGTGTAGCGAGCCAGGCCCAGATCACAAGCAAAAGATGATAAGATGGAGCAGGCAGGGGCAATGGGAGTCAAGAGGGCTGCTGTTCATGGGTTCCCAAGACCACTCCTAGACTCAGTAACTCACTAGAGAAACTCCAAGTATTCAGCAAAACTGTTATACTCCATTACAGTTTATTACAGCCAAAGGACACAAATGAAACTTAGCAACGGAAAAAGGTACAGAGGCAGAGTCAGAGTCCCGGGTATGGGCTTCTGGTTGTCCTCCTCCAGTGGAGTCGGAGGAGGGCACTAATTCCCCCCATAAATGATGTGTGGTGACCCACACACAGCATTGCCAACCAGGGAAGTCACCTGAGCCTGGGTGTCTGGTTTTTATTCAGGCCCTTAGTCTCCAGCCCTTCTTGGGGTCAAGCTGAGACTAAGTAGCTCAAGAACCTCAGGTAGAAATGAAGACACTCTTATCCGGATGACATTCCAAGGTCTGAGAGATTACCTCCCAGGTCCAAACTTTCCTTTGGGTGAGTTTAATCCCTGCCCGTCCTGGAAAGCTGTCCAAAGGAGGAGGCTGAGGCAGTATTAGAAGAGGGCACGGAGGTTTAGGCTTGCCTGTGGAGAATCCCCTGCATCTCCACTCCCATTTCCTCAGGGATGGGTCAGCGAGACATCATCATTTTTCATATAAGTGCTTCTCCACTTGGGGACAGGTTGGTCCCCAAAGAGGAAGTCTGAGGAAGGAGGCTGTTTATGGTGTGAGAGCAACATAATACCAGGGAGAGGAGGGAGAGACTGAGGGCATGAAGCCATCAGATATGCACACCCAAGGAGGAAGTTTGCAGTTTGAGGGGCAGGAAGGTTGGAGAGGTTTTGGAATGAGCTGAGCCTGTCTCTCTCTTTTTTTTTTTTTGAGTTGGAGTCTCACTCTATCGCCCAGACTGGAGTGCAGGGGCTGCTCCCGGCCACTGCAGCCTCGCCTACTGGGCTCCGGCGATCCTTCCACCTCAGCCTTCCAAGTAGCTGGAAC
>NW_007246952.1:40504-43634 GCF_000164805.1 Carlito syrichta
CTGAGCCACCGAGCCCGGCCGAGCCTGTCTCTTAAAGCCTGTCTCTAGGGCTTACCAACTTTGTTGCTTGGGTAAGTTACATAAGCTCTTTGAGACTCGATTTTGTCACCTGCAAAACAGGGATGGTAATTATTCCTGTGTCGCTAGGCTGCCACGAGATGGGCAAGATATGAATGGTGGCTATCTTTATTGTCCCCATCAGTACCTCCTGATGAAGCCATCTTTAGATGACCTCGAACTCTAAAAAGTCCTAGGACTTTTATAAAGTTCCTTCTTTTATTGAGATGAAACCTGTTTTCTTACAACTTTCTGTTACACTGTTCCAGCTCTCCTTCCTCATCTTCCATTTATGTCAGGGGTATCATCATATATTTTTCGGGATCATCAATTCATTCCTTCCTTCCTTTCCTCATTCATTGCATGTTTATTAATATTTGTCTACTGATATTGATATTGTACTAAATGTTGGAAATAAAAAAAAATAAGGCACTCCTAACTGTCAAAGGACTTCTGGTTAAGTGAGATAGCAAATGACTGCATAAAATAAGCACTTAAAATGTTTTGGTTGGCAAACGCCCTAAGTAGTTGGGGCATAAAAGAAGCAGTGATCTGTTTTATCTACTCCTTTGCCTCCCAAAGGCACCTTGACATGTGTCTTTATCCCCCCCTTGAGATAACTTCTAAATTCTCCCTTTCCTTTCTAGTCTTGTTGCTATAGGTTCAAGGATTGTAAATAAGTTGAATCTCAGGTTGGAACTCACAATGACTACCAGCCATATCCTAGAGGGCTGTACTGAGAGGATTCTAAGGCAGCAGTTTGGTTAGTGAGACAGGATAAAACTGTCTATCAGAAGAGAATTAGAAAGCTGTGATCATGGAGGAATACGCTCTAGTGTCCTGTGCTACTGGAGGATGACAACAGTTAACAATAATATACTATATAGTTTCAAATAGCTAGAGAATATTGAATTTTCCCAACACAAAGAAATGATAAATGTCTGAGTTGATGATTATGTTAATTACCCTGACCTGATCATGATATAGCATATGTGTTGAAACATCACTATGTCTTCCATGAATATGTACAATTATTATTTGTCAATTAAAAAAAGAAAGTTATGATAAAGATACAATTTGACCCTCTCCTATTTGCACACAACCAAGGCTCAGGCTAGGTGGACACCCTGGCTGCATGTGAGCCCTTTCAGTGCTATCTCCTAGCCTGTACCCATGCCCTGTCAGGACCACCCAAGCTCAAGCTCACCCCATGACTCACAGTGATCACTCCCTTTCTGGAGTAATGCCCATTGCATTACTCACTTCCTTGTGTCTGGTGTGATGCCTTCACTTTGGATAGTATAGTCCTTACATAGCAATTATCCTGTTTTTATCTTTGATGTCTTCCTTGTCCATCCCCACTCCAAGGCTGTTACAGGCTTTGACTCACAATTGGTGCCAACTGACTGATAGACCAACAGGCATTCCAGGTGATTATGAAGGGTCACTGGTTCCCCAAAACCTTCTGCATTAGAAATGCCCTTGCCATGTTCCCTGTTGGTAAGACATTTGTTCTGAAGTTTCTGAAGCACCATATGATGTCAACAAATACAGGCCTGCTCTGCTGCTTGTACTCAGTCCTTTGCTGCCACAGCATCTCTGTGTTTCTTCCCTCCACTGAACCCAAGGCAAAATGTCTAATTGGATCAGGGTGCAATCCTGGGCTGGCCAAGGCCAGAATGATTGGAGTGGAATTAACCTGTGGTGTTCACTCTATTAAAGCTGCCTTCAAGGAGATGATAGCCCAGAAAGGAGTGGGAGGAAGGTTTGGAGCCTCCTGGTAAGGAGATGGGAGCTCCATGAAGAAGCCAATATTCTACACATATGACTGTTTATAATTCCAAGCTTAGGAGAACTGGAAGCTTCCCTGGGATGAGGAAGTGCAGCCCATAGGAAGCTGATCCTGGGGAGAGGGACTGCAGCTATCCACTCCCTAGGGAGCTAGAAGATGAAGATGACTGGGAGGCTCTAGTTTTTTTTTTTTTTGAGTTGGAGTCTTACTCTGTTGCCCAGACTGGAGTGCAGTGACCACTTCTGGCCACCGCAGCCTTGGCCTGCTGGTCTCTGGCGATCCTTCCGCCTCAGGCTTCCAAGTAGCTGGAACTACAGGCATGCGCTACCACACCCGGCTAATTTTTTTCTATTTATTGTAGAGATGAGGTCTCACCAAGTTGCCCAGGCGGGTCTCGAACCCGCGGGCTCAGGCAATCCACTCACCTCAGCCTCCCAAAGGCGCAGGATTGCAGGCTGAGCCACCAAGTCCGGCTTCTAGTTTTTAACATCTGCAACTAGGGTCCTCAGGGCAGTGATAAACTGAATCCAAATGGTTGGAAGCTATCCTTCAGAAAATGTTCACTAAGCAGGGTTCAAGGGGTTATAAGGGAACCGCTGCTGAAAATCATCTATGCACCAGTCCATCACTCGTTTCAATAACATGCTCCAAACAGCATTAGGCACCAGGAACACAAAAAGAAATTTGACTCTATTTCATCTTTGTGGCAGAGTCTGTAAGATTCATCCAGGATTCTGAAGCATAGGCGATAAGGCAGGAAAAGGAAGACATGAACTTGGAGAGATCAGTTGGAGTCAGGCAAGGAGTTGCTTTGAACAGCAAACTTGAGAATGTGGTCTTACTCAGTGGCAGATGGGATGGTCCTGAGGGCATCTAAGCAAGGGAAGTTATGTGTGCGTTTCACAACACTGTGGTGGCAACAGCATGGAAGATGACTTGCAAAGGAGCAAGGTGAATATGAGAAAACTAGTGAGAAGACAAGAGGAATTCCAGGGCCATTTGGAGTAGGACTGATTTAAGGAATATACATAAAGCTATCCTTTGTAAGAAACCATGGACCTTGAAGGAAACCACTCAGTTTGGGCATGGTATGGAAGTAAGACAGACTAGTAAAGAAGAACTATCACCCAAAATACCAGATGAAAGGAGGAGAAAATTTATCCACCTACTGTGAAAATTCACTTATGTTAAGAGACAGGAAGCCGGGCTCGGTGGCTCAGTCTGTAATCCCGCGCCTTTGGGAGGCTGAGGTAAGTGGATTGCCTGAGCCCGTGGGTTCGA
>NW_007246952.1:43724-75063 GCF_000164805.1 Carlito syrichta
AAAAAAAAAAAAAAAAAGAGACAGGAGAGAAAAGTGGTACCAACACTGGTTCTGAAGTCAGATAGACAAATAATTTGACATTTGCTAGTTGTGCAAATTTGACACATCTCTTAACTCTCAGAAACTCAGTTTCTTCACCCTTAAAGTGGGCTCAGATTGTCTTTGCCTGATACCGTGGTTTTGAGGATGAAATAGAGTCATGCGTTTAGCACTTAGCATAATGCCTAGAATGAAGCAAGTTCTCCCTACATGTTAGCCATTGTATTTATTATTAGGGATTAGTTGACAACAATAACATTTATTGTCATGCAGTGCTTTTTTTTTCCTCAGAAGGCTGGAGAAGGAAAAAGGGAATATAAGATGCTGGAAGCAGCCTGGCTAATTATAAGATAGTATTAACATTTAGAAGCAGAGCACGGTTGAATATGGAAGCAACTCCTGAAGAATTAAGATATAACTGTGGAGTCGAAACTAGGTGCCTTTGACTTGCGTGGCAGATTTTTCTCTCCCAGCTTCTCTGAGAGGATATTGCAGTGCGTTATGACATTTTTAAAAACTTTATTTCATTATTAAGATGTGGAGTAGAAGTCAGGATTAGATACATAAGTAGTCTACACGCAGGTGAAACTTGGGCCTCCAACTTGTCCTCACTTCCCCTGGTTTAGGATCAGGTACCCTTAGTGATATTATATGTTCTCCCTCCCCCTGCCCTGCTCCCACCCAGCAGTGTCCTGCTATTATCAATCCCTCTCTTGTAGTATTGTGATACACGCTCAGGACCCACTTCGGAGTGAGAATATGTGGTATTCAGTTTTTTATTTCCGTGCTAGATCACTGAGTATGATGGACTCTAAATTCATCCAGTTTGCTGCAAAGTCCGTAATTGTGTCCTTCTTTATGGCTGTCATACTCCATCACATTTTAGCAGGAATCACAGAACAAGGGGAGAGAAACTTTAGTACTATACCCAGGCTGATGCTTCCATGCCAGCTCTGTACCTGACTGACTATGTAAAGCACTTTAGTTAGAGGTCCCAAGTTAACCAGGCCCATGTCTCAGCCATCCTTTCTCTCTCTCACATGGTGGCTGTCTTTACTAAGAGGTTAGGGGAAATTGTCTTAAGGGATAGACTGCCCTTCTGAGGTTACCTTCTAAAGAGGAGCCAGAAGTGGGTGAGCTGCTTACCAACCTGCCCCTGCAACTTGCTTTCTTCACCCACTTGGCCACCCCTCCTCCAAGAAATTATGGAGACAGGATGGAAGAACTCAAGGCTCCAGATTTGCTTGCCACAGCTCTGTAACCCCATTTTTTTGCCATAATGTTCTTCTTATGCCCCCACTGTGAGGTGACTGGCCCTCTCCATTTTTTCTCCTTTCACTCCTTCTTCTCTTTTCTCTCCATCATAATCTGTCTCCCTCTCTCTCCCTCTCCCTTCCTTTCTCTTTCTCTGTCTTTTGAGACCGGGTTTCACTCTGTTACCCTGGTTGGTGTGCTACGGCACAATCATGGGTCTTGGCTGCCTCAAACTCCTGGGCTCAAGCAACCCTCAAGCCTCAGCTTCCCAAGTAGCTGGGACTACAGTTACTCACTACCACACCCAGCTAATTTTTCTATTTTTTGTAGATATGAAGGTCTCACTTTGTTTCCCAGGCTGGTCTTGAACTCCTGGCCTCAAGCCATCCTCTTGCCTTGGCCTCCCAAAGTGCTAGGATGACAAGCACAAGCCACTGCTCCCAGTCCATCATAATCTCTCTTTATACGTAGTAAATCGAGAATTTACTACATGGTAGAAGCTCTTCTATATACCCATACTATATCTCATTCAATTCTTACATATCCCTGTGAGAGAGGCAATCTTAATAATCCCTTTTTGCATGTGAGAAAACCAAGAAATAGAGATGTTAAATAATTTTTTCAAGGTTATCTACATAAAATTGGCAGAGTCAAGATTCAGACTCAGGTCTGTTGAATGCCCTGTTTAATATATATTTTATCTTAAGATCAGGATTTCTCAAAGGATAGTTCATAGATATCTGGGATCCTCCTTTACAAGTTTCTGTGAGATCAAAACTGTTTTCATGAAATTATTTGCCTTTTTTTCAGTGTTGACATTTGCCCTGATGGTGCAATATCAATTGTGGGTAAAATTGTAAGCTCCTTAGCTCATATCAAGGCTGTGGCACCAAATTGTGCTACTAAACATTGTATTCTTCATGAAGATTCACTTGCAAAATAAAAACAAAACACTTTTAATAAAGAATATGGCAGTAACAATTATATTAATTATTTATATTAATTATATTAATTTTATTAAATCTTGACCCTTGAGTACATGTCTAATTCATATTCTGTGTAATAAAATGGAAATTATACCAAAGTAATTTATGCTAACTATGGTTTGTCTTGAGGAAAAACACATGGATCTTTGAGTTGCAAGCTGAACTAGCCACTTTCTTCATAAAACATCCATTAACTGGAAAAAAAATGACTGACAATTTATGACTATACAGACATGAATATTTGGAAAATATTTTCTTACAGAGGAACAAAGTGAGGCTGTCACTTCAAGCAAAAGGACTGACAGCATTTGTTACCATAGATAAGATTCAAGTTTTTAAGCATATTAGAATTGGAGGAAATTTGTATTCTTACTGTATCAGTCACAGTCTAGTCAGGAGTTTAAAAAAAAACACCTAGCATTTGAGTAGGGGAAGATTTAATATAAAGAATGATTATTTACAAGAATAAAAGAGAACTCTCAATAATACCTGAAGACTAAGGGAGAATACCCCAGGAAGGAAGAAACCTGGGAGGGGACTCCCTCTTTAAGTCTGAAATTCAGACTTCATTAAAGATGGTATCATGGCAGCCCAGTGCATGACAGAGAAATTGTCCTGAAGCCGGGCTAGGTGGCTCAGCCTGTAATCCCGTGCCTTTGGGAGGCTGAGGTGAGTGGATTGCCTGAGCCCACGGGTTCGAGACCCGCCTGGGCAACTTGGCGAGACCTCATCTCTACAATAAATCAAAAATTAGCTGGACGTGGTAGTGCGCACCTGTAGTTCCAGCTACTTGGAAGGCTGAGGCGGAAGGATCACTGGAGCCCAGCAGGTCGAGGCCGCAGTGGTCGGGAGCAGCCACTGCATTCCAGTCTGGGTGACAGAGTGAGACTCCAACTGAAAAAAAAAAAAAAAGAAATTGTCCTGAACCAGAGCCCATCTATAGTCCATGGGCCAAGGCTGGCAGGAAAGAAACTACTTATGACTATCAATAGAACTTGCCAGAAGCTGTGATGGGGGCTATTGGACATGCTGTAGAGGCATGGGACTCTCTGAGAAGCTCCTTTCTGTAGTTCTGGGAGGGTTGCTCCCAGGGAGGTGCTGTACCAATGAGTGAACTTCCTAGGGATTCATTCTCTGTGGTGGTGAGGGAAGCTGCTCATGGGGAGATGCCAGCGGTGGTGATCTTGACACGACTCAGTGTTCCAGGCACTGCCAGCTACCATCATCAGAAGAGAAAGCTGAGAAGGTCACTAGAATCAGGAAAAAAAGTAATTTCCTCCTCTCATATCCTTTCAGCACTGTCTACTGACAACACATTCACCTGGGAAGAGAGAACATTCCTGTATCAGAAGTAAGGATGAAGGTAAACTTGGAGCTGAACAGTCATAATTTGAACAGTCCACCCCTTTGTCTACTTAGCTTCTGCATATACTCAAATTTCTATGCAACACAGAAATACTTGTCTTTCTACTTAAAGAGGTATAGCTATCCTTTGAACGAGTGGAATTCTAGGTGGAGATGCACCATCTCAGAAGTTATTGTACCCATCACCGGCTATACTATATTAATATCTCCTTAAATTTAGCCATGGTGCCATTAAATAATATCTGAACACACAATAATAAAGTTAATCATCAATGACTTGTATGCCAAATGATCATGGGGGCTTATCCCCAGCAGCCTGGGACCTCTCCATAGGTGGCTTCTCTTGGTACTGCAGAGGAAAGTTTCCAGTGAGTTCCCCTGCTTGGTGTAGCACTTTGCTATAAAAAGCATCCCAGAGGCAGCTTCCTGTTGGATTTCATAGGTTCCCCAGCTGACTTATCAGAGTGTTCAGCAACATCCCTAAAGATGACTTCACTGTGAGTTCCATCAGCAACCAGCAGGGGATTCCTGTTTTCCAATTCTCTATTTTCCAGCCTCAACCCATTCACTGTGGCCCAACTTTGGTCAAGGACAACCCAGAGGACTTCTCTGCCACCCAGTGGGCTGCAATCACACCTTCTCCAATGAGGTTTGAATCTCAGTTGCACTTGTGCTGTGAACTTCCAAATACTTACAGACTTTTCTGATGAGATTTGAAGTGATATTAATACATGTGAATTTCCAATATTTTAAAATGAAATATATCAACATTTGCAAGATCTGCATACGTCAGTGAATCAATACTTCCAAATGACCAATCCATGATGTAAAAATTCCATTTGAAGTGTAAGATGGGTCAGTGAATTGTAAAGCAACAGTATATGAAAAGGTTTCTGATTCCAAGCTGTAACTAATAACTACTATTTTTTTGAATTTTGTAATTTCCATGAATATCCACAATAATCAGAAAAGGCTATTATGATATTCCTCCCTTTCTGAATACATATCTGTGTGAGACCATGTTTTTTTCATATACTTCAACAGAAAACTATATCACCACAGGATGAATCCAGAAGCAGATATGTGAATCCAGCTGTTTTCTATTAAGGCAGACATTAAAGAGATTTGTGAAAATCTCAGGCTACTGTTCTCATTAATTTGGTTTTGCTCTGGAAAATTAAAAAAATATTGTTTATGTTCACATATAATGGATTTGTTATTGTTATATTTAAATGAATTAATAAGTATTCTCAAATTTCCTCAGCCTAATTTCTAGTACAGTAAGTATCGGCAGATATACCCTACATAAACGCAAGCTCCTGGGGGATCAGTAAATTTCAGATATGAACAGGTTCTAAGACCAAGAGGCTTGGGGGCTGCTAGGGTAACTTTTCTTCCAAATGTGAAGCCCATGAGCTTGAAAGTGAACAGCAGGCAAGGGCTTGTGATACATCAGCCATGGGTATACCTCTGTGTCAGGGACTTAACAATGAATAGACATTTGCATCCAGATACCCAGAGATGTTCAGAAAGAATCAGAAAAACTCTCTTCTCATTTCTACAGCACTGCACTTGTTCCTTGTCATTTTGCTTTTGTTAATGCTATGACCTGCATGAGTCTTCGCTGAACCCAGGTGCTAGCCATGGAGAAGTTCCTGTCGTTTTGGAGAAGACTGACCTAAGAGATACACTGATAACTTTGCAAGAAGGCGCTTCAGTTGGACTGGGGAGTCATTCTAATGACACCCTAAGTGAGCATCAGAGCAAGGGGCTGCCCTGGTGTCTATTTCTCCCACCAGTCACCATGGGTTTCCTATCTATGGCCCAGAGTCTGCTGCTGATGATCTGTACTTCCTTCTCCCTTAAACTGTGTTGTTTCCACTTTCTGCTAGTTGAGTGGAGTATCTATGTACCTTGCCTGATTTCTTCATGCTGGACTTTGGGGAGGATGCAAGAGATATCCTTGGCACAGAGAAATGAATACAGAGTAGGTTTTCCAGTGCTTTCAGGAAGGTACTCACTACCCTGAGACGCCAGGAGCTCCCAAGAAGAGTAGATAAGTCTGAGAACAGGCTCTCCAAATTGGAACTAAAGAACAGTGGCAGAGTGTCTCCTCTTTGTGAGTTATATCTAGGGCAGGAGCTGCCCTTTGAAGGGCTCTTTGTGACTTAAGCAAAACTGTTTAAAACGTGCATGGTTGGCCAGGTTCAGTGGCTCATTTTGTAATCCCAGTACTTTGGGAGGTGGAGGCGAGTGGATTGCCTGAGCCCACAGGGACAAGACCAGCCTGGGCAACTTGGTGAGACCTCATCTCTACAATAAATCAAAAATTAACTGGGTGTGGTAGGGCACGCCTGTAGTTACAGCTACTTGGAAGGCTGAGGCATAAGGATCACTGGAGCCCAGCAGGTCGACACTGGGGTGGCTGTGAGTGTGCCACTGCACTCCAGCCTGGGCAATGGAGTGAGACTCCACCTCAAAAACAAGCAAGCAAACAAGCAAGCAAACAAACAATAATGCATGATTGAGTGATGTTAGAGATGTCCATAGTCTTGTTCCCATGATTGAGCAAACTTCATGGACTCGCTAAAATCTCCTAAAATTCTGCAGACCAGTTAGACGAGGGTCTGTTCTTCTTCATCTTGGAAGGGCCAGAACTACCTGGAAAGGGAGATTAAGAAAAGGGCACCCAAGAATCTGCAAGAGGGTCCTACCCAAGCTATGAGGAAGAAGTTCTCTGCAGCCACACATAAACAACAGGTGCTCTCCAGTGTCTGGTGGGAAATTTCACTGGGAGTAGCCCCAACTTACACTTTCTGCCCCAGGTCCCAAGTTGCCCGTGAGTTCTGCCTCTGAACCCCGGGGGGACTTAGGGTGACCAGCTCAGCACAGAAGTGAGCAGAAGGGGGACGCCTCCTCTGTCACCTTTGAGATAAAAAGAAAAAAATAAAAGAGAGAGGGAGAAAGAGAGAAAAGGAAAAAAAAAATCAAAGACTAATCCTAAAAATTCTCCTTTAATCTTAGAGCTTCCAGTCCTACTTTCCCTTTCATCTAGGACTTCGAAGTTATCTAGTTATTTTATGGGTAGTGAAACCACAAGGCGAAGAGAGGGTGGTGGTGGGGGAGATTAAATTAATGAGCAGGTAAGCAGGTTTATTATTTCGTCTGATCCTTCCTTCCTTCCTACTAATTTCTCTGAGCCAATTTGGGAGGCAGAGCCTATCATGTTAACTCAGAGACAGACTATTGTATCCATGTTCTTTCTGAAGCCATTTATCTGAAGGATATTAAAGATCCAATTTACATAGACATTATGGCATTGTGAGGAGGGTGTGTGCTCATGTGCGAGAGAGAGAGAGAGAGAGAGAGAGAGAGAGAGAGAGAGAGAGAGAGAGAGAGCGAGCTAGGGTACCATCCAAATCCAAGTGGGCCTATGTTTGTGTACATGCTGAACCTGCAATGAGTGTCATCTCTCATGAGGCTCTCAAAGAAGTTTGCAATCACTCAACAAGTTAGTTCAAGAAGTCATTGGGCCTTGACAGAAATCAGGCTCCAGGCAACGGCGGAAATGTTTATTAAATTTGTACTTCAGCCCTCAGGCTCCTGCATTTCCTTATCATTGCTACTAGGTTCACAGTAGAGGAAATAGGGCCCTCTTGAGCTTGATATCTGCTTAATTAAATGCCTGATCATGTTGCCCCGGCCCATGCGTGTGCCTATGTAATGAGGTGCAGGGTAGGATAGAAGCGGTGAAGCAGAGGACAGATTCCCAGTTAACCCTCAGCTCTCAGGTTCATCCAATGCAGTGCACAAAGCGCTTGGCTCTGCTCCAGGAAACTGAGACATGCCACAACACAACATCCAGGGGATGGGTAGTCATTTTAGTCACTCATGTGACATTGGTAAAAATATTAATTCTGTCTATGACTGACTTGTTATGGGCACAAAATGAAGAGATATGTGTAACAGTTTTCTAAACAGATTGCAGCAGGAATGGAAGGATACAACAGTTTCCCTTTGCTGATGTTGGTCTTACCAAATGGCCTTCTGATGAATAATTTGGCCTCCTGAGTGGACTTGCTCACCAGCCCATGCCAATGGCCAGGGCCAGTGGTCCTACAGGGGATGCTGCCATTGTGAATGAGTGTGCTGGCACTCACCTCCAATTCTTCAGTTCATTCATTGCTTCTTTTATTACCAGCTGCCATTCACTGATGACCTGGTGCAATGGTTCGTAGCCTTGATTTCACTTTGGATCACCTGGAAAGTTATAAAAAAACACTCATGCCTGGGCCTGTCCCCAGAACCATTAATTCAGAGACTCTGAGCATGGCTCCCAGGCACTGGTATTTTTATAAAGCATCCTAAGTTGTTCTAATGAGCAGCCAGGGCTGAAATCATTGACCTGGTACACATCATGCATTGTTCTTGTCTCTAAAAGATACACAGATGAATAAGATGCTCTTAGCTCAGTGGAAATCATTCGCCTAGCCCTGATCACCCCAGGAGAATGGGTGACTATATTTCTGAGTTTGCAAAGTTGAGGTTCAGAGTGAGACCCAAACTTCCTGATGACTCCTCTAAACAATTTTCTCTAACACTCACTCATGAGCCCAGACTGCTGGCCTTGCCTCTTCAGTGTAATAGGTACTCCCCAAATTCCAGGTACCACTAAGATCACCTTGGCCTCCCAGTGTGACTGATTTCCTGGTTCAATGATCTCTTATCTCCTTGTCTGCAGGACAGTTGGTGAAGTTGGTTTGGTGACGCTAGACCTGTTCTCCACTCCAGATCCTCCTGGAATTCAAGAGAAGACCATCATCTTAAGAGCCACCATCACATATTTCTTTCCTCCAGTTGCTCCCAGAAGATGGACTCTTTTCTTCCTTCCTGAAGTCTGGGCTCTCATTGAACCTGCAGTGAAGCTTATGATTTGCTTTTGAAACAACAAAGCTGATTTTAAGGTGAAGAGATGTCTGTGGCTTCGTGGATGAGTCTAGATCAGGTGATGAGTTCTGTCTTCTTCAGGAGTTTATGATTTGGTTAGGTGACACCTTCTCCAGGCAACAGTCTTTCAAAGTAGGTCATTTTCTCCCACCATGCGCCTGTCCGGAGTCCTCTGTACTGCGATTAAATTTGATTCCTGTGCCCACTGTCCTTAGCAGCCTGCACCCTGAATTCTTAATCCTGTTTCTACCAAAAGCCAAGGCAGTGGTACCAGCTTGGGTCAGCAATCTGGTATATGGCTGGGATAGAAGTCATGCTTCTCAATCAATTGTTTCTTCTTTCACTGCCTCTTCAGAGCTGGCTGCTACAATCGAATGAGATTGTGATGTTTTATCATTCAAGTCTGTTAAGAATCTGTTTCTTTCTGCAATCAAAACTTTGTTCCTGTCTTCTCAGGGACTTAAAATACTGTCCTTGAACTGAGACAGGGCCCTTGTGCATTAAACACACTTGCAACTTCAAAGTGTGCATGTGTTGCCACAGAGGGTCCCAGGGGAGTGTCAATAAGAGATGTGTGTTTGCTGTAGTACAAAGAGAAGGCTTGCTTCTTGATGGAGTTGATCTGAGGGGTGGGGATGCTAAAGGGATTTGTTGTTTGTCTCCAAAGGAGGAGAGGATTGGAGGAGGAGAGGGCTAAACTCCAGGAGGAGCTGCTGGCTATAGCAGCCTCTTTCCCAAGGAGGAGCATGGTCTCCTACTGAAGCAGGGGCAAGAAAGATGCCAAGACCCCCGAGACTCGATTGTGTCAGCTGTTTCTGCCCTTTGAATGATCACAAAAACTACCATTTGTGTAACACTTTTCCATGCACTATCTCATTTGATGCTCACACTAGCTCTGTGAGTAGCTAATGCTGTTATTACAGATGAAGAGATGGAAGCTTGAGAGGTCAGATTACATGCTTGGGTTTGCCCAGCTAGTATTAGAGCTGTGTTCTTTCTTTTTTTAAAAAGGTGGCAAGTATTGATTGATTGATAGTTGTTGCTTGGAAAGAAGGCTATGTAGAGAAGGATTTTCGAGATTTCATTTGGGCTTTTTTAGAGAAAAAATCTGCGGTTGATTTGTAAGATAAACTTATATTTTATCATTCAAACTGGGCTTCTTGTGAGAGTGAAAGGAAGTGGACTCATAACTATGCCTGTATAAAAGAATAAACTTGAACTGTCCTGGACAAGCCAGGATGCTTGGTCACCTTATTAAGGAACCATGTGTGGTGGGGGCACTGGGGTGGGTTAATGGGTGGGGATTACTGGTTTGCAATGAACCTGTCAGCTCTGACTTATATGAGGACTTCTCTTTTGATCCCACTCACAAGGGGACTAGCTCAGCCTTTTATGTCTTGAGAAAATTGTGTGTGTGTCGGGGGGAGTTGGTCACAGAGCAGAGGTCATCTGATAAGACCACAATCCAGGTCATAATATGCTTTTCTCATTTGTGCTCCCAAATTTCCGGTTCCCTCACGTCCTGGCGGGAGAACAGCCAAATCATGACTGCAAGGGAGGAAATGAGTACACGCTGAGTAGCTCTCATTTGGATTGCATCATCATTGCTGCCACCATTTTTACCACCCCCCCCAACTCCCTGGCTTGAAAATGGCTCCAAATCTCTCAAAAACCCACTCTTGTGCTTATTTGACAAACACTTGCTAACTAGCTGCTGGAATTCACTGCCGGAACCACATGAACTCTTGCTTTGACTAGTTCAACAGTCTCCCCGCTTCTAACTGCCTCCTCCATTTTATGATCTCCTCTGCTAACAGACTGGTATTTCTAACTCTACCCGTTCCTAAACATTTCCTTAAAAACGCTCTGTTGCCTATAATACTCAGTGATCTATCACAGAAACAAAGAACTGAGTACCACATGTACTCACTCATGAGTGGGCCCTGAATATTTATTGTAATACTATAAGAAAGGAATTGGCAGTAGTGAGAAACTGCCAGGGTAGGGGGCACATAACATCAATAAGTGTACATGATCTCAAACCAGGAGAAGTGGGTACCAAAGAGAGATCCAAAGTTTACCTGTACAATGACCACTTATCTATCTAATCCTGAATTGGACCTCACATCTTTAAAATAAATAAATTTAAAATGTTCAAAAAAAGAAAAGCTTCATTTCTTTTTCTTTTTTTTTAGTACGGTTTCACTCTGTTGCTCCAGCTGAAGTAGAATGACATGATCACAGCTCACCTGATTTTAACTCCTGGGCTCAGGCAATCCTTCCACTTCAGCCCCCTGATAGCTGGGACTACAGATGCTCCACCATGCCTGGCTAATTTTTTCATTGCTGTTTTTTGTTTTGTTTTGTTTTGTCTTCATAGAGATGAGGTCTCACTATGTTGCCCAGCCTGGTCTTGAACTCCTGGACTCAAGAGATTCTCCCACCTCGGCCTCCCAAAGTGCTGGAATTACAGGTGTGAGCCACCACGCCTGGCTTTCATTGCTTTTTCACATCTAAAACCACCAAGCTCACATATACAGCCTTCCAGGATTACCTTCCATTGCTTCTCTGTACATACTATACCCGGACTTTACCAGATTACTCACCATTTTCTGAATACTTTCATGACTCAGTTTTTATGCCTCTATACCTTTGTACACGCGATTCCTGCTGCCATCTCTTCTTTTACCTCTTTTTTTTCCTGTCTGGTTAATACCTACTTAACCCTAAAAAGCCCACAAGTCCTATCAAACCTTCGCCATGTCCCAACCCCAGGCAGAACTAATTTCTGCATTCACATGGGCATGTTTTTGCTTACTGTGTGAACATTAGCTTACATCTTTATTTCTCCCACTCAGGAGGTAGGAGTTGTATAGTGTTTATTTCTAACATGGTGCCTGGCACAGTAGTTGCTTAAATATTGTCTGAGAAATAAATAAATGGATGATGCTAGACCCCTGGACAGAGCTTTTTTCTTCTAAAATGTTCAGGCCATCAGGGAAATGCCCTCATGGTGTGGCTTCTAGGATCTGCTCTCACTAAAAGGTCCCGGAAGGACGAGGACGGTGGAAATAGCCACGGAGGCTGAATTGATCTGCAGTTTTGCCTGCTGTCTTCTGGGGACTCACTTAAGGTAGAGGCCAGGAGGTACCAGCAGAGAGCAATAGGGTTGGGGAATTGGGGGGACGGGGTGCCACATTGCATGGTCTACCCAACCTGACAAGAACACTGTTCTCTGCTGAGAAGTGGAAAGTGGGGACCAGAAAATGGAAATGAGCTGGAGAAAATAAGCTCCTCTTATTTTCACATACCTTCATGTACCCTGTTCTCTGCTTTAAGCTTTCTCTTCTGCCCCAATGCCGTATCCTTCTTTGCTGGTCCCTGCTAGCATTTGCTCCTGTCCCTCTACCCTTCCTCCGTGAGCCTGGCCTTGCCCTCCGCAGAGCCCAGGAGCCTGCCCTTCCATTCTCAGCCTCCTTCTTGGAACACCGAGCTTAGGAATCTGCCTCCCCTCTTCCCACCAGCAATCTCCCCCACAGTCATATTGCAGAGGGGTGAGGTGGGGATGAGGTGGGGGGAGGAGTGTTGCCTGGACCCGAGCCTGAAATAGGAAGCTCAATGGCTATCAGCCCCTATGAGCTGCCCCAGCCTCATCCTGAAACCCACTTAATCCCCAGCCCTGTGCTGGGTGGAGGGGCTTGGCTTCACCTTTCCTCTCGCCACTGACCCCTTGCTACAAAACTGTTTATCTGGCTTTCTCCTCTTTGCCCCGGCTCATTTTGGCAGCCCAATTAGTGCCTTGCAGATAGTTTCTGGAGTCTGAGCTATCCTCCTACCCAACCTTTCCCCTGTCTACTTCTCTTTCCTGCCCTTGTAGGGAGATGTTTGACAAGCTCTTTTCCATTTCATCTTCAAACAAGCTGACATGCTCAGAAGCTCTGCTGCTGTCTTCCAAATGAAAAGCGGGTTAATGAAGGCGTATTTTCTAGCTTGTTTTTAAAAGGGAAAACAAAAGAGCGAGAACAGGTATCCTAGTTAATGGTTCCTAATTGTTTCTTCTCTGAAAAGTCTTCAGCGTAAAACAGCCTAATTGAGTACTTCCTAATCTTGTGCTGGAGAAGGGAGCAGGACTGCACCTTGGGCCTTGTAACACCCACTCATCCTTCAGACCCGGCTTGTCTGCCAGCTCATCTCGGAAGCCTTCCCTCCCCCTTGGGCTAGGTCAGATGATTACAGTGGACACTGTGCTGCACAGCTCAGAACCTTCTGAAGGACAGAAGCGCTTACCCCGTCAGCGGCTGGAGGATTTTCAGCAGACAGCCCTCACCTGTCAGCCCTCCTTAGGAGTCCTCCTCACCGAAGAGGGTCATCTTGCCTGAGGTCCTGCCCTTTTCCTAGGACAGCCTGCTTCCACTGATTGACCCATGCAAAGGTGTGAAGGCCTAGATCCCTCATTTTAGCTTGGCACAACTCTGAAATGCCATTCAGGCTCCAGTTTCCTGCGGTATTGTTGGCTGAGGCTGTTAATGAGACCGCATGCCAGCCCAACTTCTCCCTTTGCCCAGGCTTGCTTCCTTCCCGCACGCGGATCTCCACCTCAGGGTCTGCTTCCTCAGGAACCTAACTTGCAGCAGTGATCCTCTTTGGTGTTGCTGTAGTATCTTTTCTAGCCTTCCTCACCTGTGTGCAGTAGTACGCTGGGTGCTAAAAGAGGTGTTTTAGGAGGGGCCTTAGGCAATGAGGTCATTTGCGTTTTTGCATTTAGCTGAGATAGATTGGCTTGACCCTTGTGGATTTCTTATGTCCTATTAATTCCTACAAAACTCTATCTTCCTATTTATCATCAATTTACTTATCATGTACCATCTGTCATCTACTTATCTATCTGTCCTGTATCTATCTATCTATCTATCTATCTATCTATCTATCTATCTATCTATCTATCTCTACATCTATCTATCTATCTATCTATCTATCTATCTATCTATCTATCTATCTATCTATCATCTATTCATCAATAGTAGAAGTTGTTTGTGCCCTAGCCAGATGCCATTTACTGGTTGGGCATCCATCTCCCAGCTGCTGTTACTGTTGTCTCATAACAAGTCACAGCTGCACCTTTTTTCTGGACCACTACCCTTGCCCAAATGGAAGCTGCTTCCCCCAGAGGATATGTGCCTAACTCGCCTTCCCTGTTGTCAGACCTTGACTGATGACTGACTGGCATAGGGGTAAAAGGGCAGTTCTCATGCTTCAAGGTGGAACAAACTCTGTGGAATCTGCAGTGCAGAACTACCTACCCATGAGATTAAACTGAAGATAGTTTTCAGTCAAGGACACATTCCTGACTAGCTTTTCTACTAGCTCTGTTTTGCTTCCCTCAACCTCCCTCTTTGAGTATACTACTTCCAATAACCCAATAAAAAACTTTATCTCAGGCTTTGCCTTTTGGGGAGTCTGACCTGAGACATTTGGTATTGAGAGTGGTCCTAAACAGCAAGGAAAAAAAAAAAAAAAAGAGCAGAAACCAAGTATGGGATTCTAAAATTGGATTGCAATGATGACCCAATTGCTGGTGGGTGGTGAAACACTGATTATCCCTGGCAGGCTGCAGCAGTGTGAATGCTAAGACCTTTACCTAGGTGAACTGGAAAGAAAGTGTATGACCTGGTTCGATGTCTTGGGAGTTTGGGATGTGTATTAGTCTGCTAGGATTGCCATAATAAAATTTCACAGCCTGGCAGCTTAAACAATAGAAGTTTATTTTACCATAGTTCTGAAGGCTGGAAGTCCAAGAACAAGGGATTGGCAGGTTTGGTTTCTCTGGAGACTTCTCTGCTTGGCTTGCAGATGGCTACCTTCTTGCTGTGTCTCCACATGGCCTTTCCTCTACAAACATGTCCTTGGTATCTCTTCCTGTTTGTATCAGTACGCCAGCCTATTGGCTTAAGGTCCAAGTCCTAATGACTTCATTTAAACTTAATTATCTCTTTAAAGACCCTATCTCCAAATATGTCACTTTGGAGGTTAAGATATCAACATACGAATTAGGGTAGGGGGCACCATTCAGTCCATAACAGGAACTTTGGGAAAAATGACAACTATAAAGACTGTGGAGTTGGGTGGGTTTTGCTAAGTATCAACTGATTTGTTGAAGAGAGAAAATGGTAGGCTCAAATCTATTACTTAATGATTTGAAGCAAAGTGGCCACTTTTAAAGACACCTTCTGCACCTACAGCCAGAGGCAGTGAGAGCTAGAAACCAGGCACAGGACTTAACTGTAAGAGTGGCAAAACTTCAAAGAGGACTAGATTCTCAGCCCAGGTGAGTCACCTAGACTGAGAGCAGGGCTCTGATAGGGAAGGGACAGGCCCCTGACACTTAGGATAGCCACTGTGAGGGCCTGCATAAATGGCCCATATTCACAGAGAGGCCCCTGCTTGCTCAAAGATGATGCAGAGACCTCAGATGAGGCCTTCCAACAGGTCAGTGCTTGTCTTCCTCAGGATAAGCTCCAGCCTCCCCTCCTGGCAACCAGATCATAAATTGGGGTCAAATCTCAGCACAGCCTGGTTGGGGACATGCTGGGTCTGCTGAGGGATTAGAGGATTCTATCCAATGCTGCAGGACCTGGCTATCATACAGTGGAACCAGGAACCAAGAGTGAATCCGAAGGGCCTGGATAAGGGAGGGAGTCAGAATAGAAAGCTGGGTAGGGAGAGTTTTTGATACAGGGCATTCTCCCATAATACAGGATATGACACTCTGGCAAGGGCCCCAAATTACGGCTCTAACACACTGCAGACATGGCTCTTGGAAGCTTAATAAAAGCAATGGCCCACATTAAACAAAACAGAGTTGCTGGAATTGCTGTGGTGACAGGCAGGAAGACATCAAAAAGCTCAGAGAAGTGGGCATGGCTGGAGTGGGTTTGTTACATATTACCAGAAAAATCCACCAATGACTGTGTTCCCCAGGAGGACCCAGAAAACATTCTGTTTATTAGGGTGATGAGGAACATGTCAGTGAGGGGGCACCAGTATCACCAGAGAGTTCAGTAATAAGAATGGCAGAACTGGGGTCCCTAGTAGAAACGAGAATGATGAAGTCCCAGAATGGTGGAGGCCAGGTGGTAGCACCTGGTTATCAGAAGCAAAGGGGTGCATCGTTACTGTAATGGGCAGCAAGGTGGGAAGTGGTAGCCAGGAGAGTCTGGCCTACAGGGACTTCTGGAAATTGTACTTAGAGCATGTTGTTCCTAGAGGCAAAACAGGTGGGCAGCCAGCAAAGGTATATGAATATGTATTATAAGAAGTCAAGAATGAATGAGCAAAAGACCAACTTCAGCCTTTCCAAAAGAAAGTCAAGATGCCTTGCCCAGTTCTCAGAGCTGAACCAGTTCCCAAACCCAGAACTCATCGACTAAAGGGAAGACCAAGTTCTCATGAAGAGGAACCCACAACACTGTGGCCAGTGTCCACAGTAGTGATTCTCCCAGTTCTTCCCCAAAGAACCTAACATTATTTATTTGTATAACCAGGCACTGGAGAAAGAGAATACCAGGGCCTTTTGAGGTCTCTTAGAGACAAGGTCTGAGTTGACTCTGATACCCGGGAACACAAAGCACAATTGTAACACCCCTGTTAGAGAGGTTGAGGGGGACCAGGTGATAGATGGAGTTCTGGCCCTGACATATCTCAAAATGGCCCCCCTGTTGGGCATTTCCTAGACTCCTGAAATATAATTGGTCTGAACCTGTTGAGCAGAAGATATACCCTTTACGTTATTTCTGTGAGTTGTAAAATAAGAACTATTGAATGAGAAAGGCCAGTAGAAGACCCTGAAACTTCTCTCTCTTATGCCAATATAGTAAATAAAAAAACAATATGACATTCCAGGAAGGATGGCAAAGATTAGTGCCACCCTAACTGGTTGAAAAGATACTGAGGTGGTGGTTCCTGTCATGGAATGGGACAGGTGGCTTCTGTCTCATAATTCACCAGTCTGGTCCCTGCAAAACCCAGGTAGAGCCATGGCAGATGACAGAGAACTACTGCAAATAGTAGTCCTAATTGTAGTTGCTGTGCCAGTCATTATATATTTACTTGAGCAGGTTAACATGGCCTTGGGTTAATGGTATGTAGCTATTGATCTGATGAATACATTCATTTTTTATCCATCAGCAAGAAAGATCAAATACAGTTAGCATTTATATGAAGAAGACAGTAATAGATATTCACCATCTTTTCTCTGGGAGAATGTTAATTCTTGGTTTCTCCTAGACTCTGTGGACATCCTACAAAGCATTCGCATAGTCCTTCGAGTTGATACGGGCTTGTTAATTAGACGAATGGAAAGTGTCAAATATCTGGATGCCATGGTAAGATACATGCTTTCCAGAGGGTTGGTGGAAAACCTTCGAGACTTAAAGTTCTGCCACATGGTTGAAATTTTTAGGGGACTAATGGCCTAGAGATAGCTCCTCCCCAGGACAAGTCACTGCTCCTTGGGCCTCTTATCACTGAGGAAGAAGCAGAATACTTAATTGGTTCCTTTGGGTTTTGGAGACAGCGTATTCCATACTTAGAAATTCTGCTCCAGTCCATTTATCAGGCGACATTGGAAGGTTTCTAAATTGGACAGAGCAAGCTAGGCTAGCCCATCAAGTAAGTCCCTTAGACCAGCAGAAGGGCTAGTTAAATGTGAAGGGAATCTGGAATAGGTAGTGGAGGTACACAGCAATGAATTGCAGCCATGGCCTTGGAAACATGTCACAAGGCTGTGGTTCCATCTGTTAATGGACCTTTTGTATGTCTCCTAGGACATTGTGACCAATCAGAATCCCGGAGATGCCATGTCTGGATGGAGTAAACTTAGTGGGAGAAGAAATTGGATCAGAGCTGTGCAAAGGGTGGACTTTGGTAGATACCACTGGTGCTCAACCCAGCTGTTCTTTACCTTCTGTGAGTATGAGCCACTAGACTTGACCTTGGACTCCTAGGAGTAGATTTCAGCCAATGGTTGACTGTCATGTGGAGGACAAAGGTCCTCAAGGTGGGACTCTGTGGTAGATTTAGTGCTCCTGATTAGATCTTGCCCATGGGATCCCTCTGAAGCCACTTTTAGCAGAGACCACATTTTTAGTTAGCTCCCCACCTCTCCTGCCCCTCCCGACTCCTCATGCCTAAGAGTATGTCCTCCAATAAATCACTGGAGCAAAAATCCCTATTTAAGACATGCTTCTGGATAATATACACATTTGTGTGTGTATTTATTATTTTGTTACACAATACCTTTCTCCAGTGTCACCATCCGGTGTGCTCCTCATAAACCTAGTTGTCACTTTTGCATTTCCTGAATCAAGTTCACTGACTACACGATCCACAGATATCTAAACCCGATTTACTTTCTGGTTGCTCATACCTCAGGCAGTTAATTCCAATCTACATGTTTTGAAGGCTGAAAAATTTTACACTAGGAAAATCCTACTAGTTCAAACTGAATTAGTCAGTGGAGTCACATCACATAAATGAACCTCACCTTCCTAAATTTCATCATTGAAAGTCAGTGAGAGAGAGAGAGAGAGAGAGAAGTTTTTATTTACCTATTGTCCTGTCTTCCACAGCTCAAAATCAAAGAGAAATAAAGGAATTAGTTTTTGGCTTTTGAGCTTCTGAGAGCCCAGCTCTTGGAGATTTTAAGGATTTTCAAGAAGAATTTTGACTATACCTATTTTTACCTTGCATGTTTGATTTTAAAGCAGGCTCTCCTGCTTAAGATAAAACTCAACTGTGATAAACTACTGAGTTATTCTACAACCTAGACTCTTCATTTCAGATTAAGCTTCCCCACTTTGGCCTGAATTAGTGAAGTTTGACTAAATGTGGACAGCAAATGAATTGCAAATTATATGTAAATGTGTATAAATTAGCAGCAGTTATTAGAATAATTTGCATCTACAGCTCTATAATTAGGCAGCAACCTGGGAGAGAAGGGCAGTGGGCAGGGGACCCAGGAAGCTGAGGAGGCAGCCCAGAAGTCCTGGGGTCCCCACCTCTACGTTAATGAGGCTCAGTTTTCCCTTGGCTAGATCCCCAGAGCACAAGACCTTAGGGATTTAAAATCTATACCCTGACTTTTGGATTTCTAGTTCTTGCTATGATTCCTCATTGGTGCTGCTCCGAGGACTCAGCTTTTCCAGCTCATCGTAGCATGAAGATAGGTCGTGGGATTTAGAGTATAGAAGTCTCAGATCTATTGCTTCCAGGGCAACTTTGGCCAGATCACTCTCTGATCCTTAGTTTGCTCATCTGAAAAATGGGATTTGTAACAGATACTTGCCCAGGCTATCACCACATACTACACGGTTCATGTGAGATTATGTATGCGAGTTGTACAGGAATCTCCATTGCATTTGATATTATTATGGCATTTGAATGCATCCAGGCACACATGGCTGATCCAGGACTGAAGTCCAGGCTTTTCTCTCTTCACAAACCCCTTGTATCACTGTCTCCCATGGCCCCAGCAGGAAGCAAGCATGAAGAACAGATCTCTCCCACACTATCCCCTCTCCTGCCTCATGTAGGTGCAGGTCTCTGGAGGCCAGGGGTGGTGCCTTTTGCTTCATGTCCTCAAAACACTTCCTGGAAGAACACACTTTGGTGAATGCCCAGTTCTTGGAGCCCATGTCTGTCTCGGGTGTTTCTCTTTCCCTTTAGCCTGGAGTAATGAGGGAAATGGCACAAAGTCCTCACTCTCTTCTCTGTAGTCACCCTTGGGGAACCCACTTCTGAGGTGAATGAGAGTAGCTACTGGAGCAAAGGGAGTTGGAAAGAGAGGATGATGAAAACATGACCACCTTACAAAACCACCTTGCCTGTGGAATGAATCAGATGGATTTTTGTAAGCAGATTTGCCATCCTTACTTGCTGTGAAAACCTATGCTTGTTCTAAGTAACGAGTGGACAGTTGGTGGCTAGGGAAAGCACTAACGGCTGTGAGTCCTCCCCAGGCAGATATCGGAGGAGTGAGCACCCATCACAGAGAGATCACAAGGTTTAAGTTCAGAATCAGGTACTGGTTCCTGCTCTGAGACCTTGTAAACCTTCTGAACCTTTTTGTATCTTTTACAGAGTGACTGTGAGGATTAAATGGGATTTTAGATGTAAACAGAATTTGTTGTTATTTCAGTACTATCCAGGACAACCACACAGACCAGTCATATCTTTCGTTCCTGCCTGTCCCTCCCTCCCTCAACACGCATGTCGTGCCACTGGTAGAGGCCTGCTGGTTATTCCTGCCATCTTCTCTCATGCTGCCATCTTTTCCTGCCATACTGCCTTGGCCAACATCTGCAGATTGATTCATCTGTTTAACAGATGGACATTTATTGAGCATCTACTATATGCCAAACACTATGATGGGCACAGGGAACACAATGATGAACTAAACAAAGATGGTCCCTTTCTTCATGTGGTTATATTTTCTGAATCATTTAACAATCAGCTTAAGTATTACGTCCTCCCTCGACATCCATTCTCCCTTAATCGATTGAAGAATCCCTCCCCCTTTGTACGTCCTCAGTGACTAAAGTTCATCTCTCCTAGTGCCTTTGACATTGCACTAACTTGCACACTCTACCCACTCTATCCACTCTTGCGCCCTCCCTTTGCTTTTTGCCTTGTCTCCCTTTCCTTCTTTCTTCTCTCTCCCTCCCTCCCTCTGACTGGTAGCCATCTTCTTTGTCCTTCCTTGGAATTTATGAGGCCAATCCTTGAAATGAGAAGGTGACTACTTTCAAACAGATAAAAGAAAGCTCTTCCTTTCCCAGCAGATAATTAATTTGTGTCACTTGCTGGTCGTGGAACATAATTGAGGCCAAGGGCTTAAGAAGGCCCTGAGAAGGAATTAGACACGTAGTCACGCCAGGGGAAATGTATCACTCACTCCGCTTCCCCATCCCTGGAGGGTGAGGTTAGCGAGCCCTGCCCTGAGCTGGGTGGCAAAGGGTTTCACAGCCTATTAAAGGGCCCTGGCCAGGTACAGTGTTCACTTACCACATAGTGAGCGGAGACAGAGCTTCCTGGCACCAGAGATGTGTAGTCAAGGAATGGATGCAGAATAAGTCTGAAGATTTGAATGCAAGTCTGTCATTTTACTTGCTGAATGATTCAGACAAATTCCTTAACCTCCTTAAGCCGCCAGTTCCTTGAAATCCAAGGCTCCTGTGTGTTTCTCCTCCCTAGGCTGCTGAGAGGTTCAGGAATTCTAGTAAGTGAGACAGCTTGGCAAACTGTAGAATGTAAAGGATTGAGGGCTCCGTGGATCCTCACTGTTTCTCACCTTTGGCACAGTGGAAGCTGGACATTGGGAGAAGAGAGGATATGTCCCAGAAGTTTAACGCTTAGAGCTGCTGACATTGATTTTGACTGAAAGGAGCAACTTGCAGGCATAGGGTGATTTCAGGTGGGATCCTGGGAGCAGAAACGATCTCAGCATCCCCAGGTCCCATGCCTGTGTCTAGCACTAAGCAGCTATGAGGTCTTGGCAAGTCCTTTTTCCTTTCTTGACTCTCAATTTCTTCATCTGCAAAATGGGCATTGGGAGTTAGAACAAAGAGAACTGTACAAGACCATGATATCCCAAAGTCTATTCCTCAGAACATCAGTGAACATTTTAAGAAAAAATAAACCCAGAAAAAATAATTCAAGGAAAAGTTTGAGAATTGCTACATGATATATATAGATAATCAGAGTGCCGATTAGCATATGCATCTTAAAAATCCTATAATAGGAAGAATTGTTTTTGTTTAACCTGGCTTGTTTCAAATTTGTCAGAACCTCTTATTAACGACCTGTGGATATTGATACTCCCAGGAACATGCCTTAGTGACAAAGCAATCTCCTGGGGTTTTGCATGTCTAATATTGTGTGCCTCTGTGAAACTCACAAGGCAATTCCACACAGACTGGAGAGGGGAGAGGCAGTTCAACCTCACATCAAGAGTTGCCCAGTGGTCAGTACTGAGCTGTGTCTGTCCTCTTGAATCTACCAACTCCTCTTCCTGATTATGACTGACTGTTACGTGACATTCAGCTAGCTTTCCCTGAGCAGGCAACAGCCGACAGAGGGAGAGGTGGTGGCAGGGGACCCAGCAGACCGGGAGCCCCGAGTGGGTAATTGGGAGTGCATTGCAGGTACAGGCATGCTGTACATATTGCAAACTAGTCCCCCAAGGCACTATGTGAGCTGAGTCTCGGGAAACTGGTAGCAGGTGTGTTAACTTGATATTCTACCTGTAGAATATCAGCAAGAAGAGTGAAACCGTGCAACGCTACACAGCATTTTCACAAAAAAAAAAAAAAACATTGAGGACTTGAATTGTGCCAGGCACTGCATTGATTGCTGGAGACACAGAGGTGACTCAGACACAATCCCTGCCCATGAGGTACCTTGGGCTGGGCGTGGGGGAGGGCAGGAAGCAGCATGTAAACAGATAATAGCACCTATTCTCAAGCATGGGTGTGTGGTGTGACCTGGGAAATTTGTTAAAAATTTAGGGGCTTGGCCTCTGCCTCAGATCTTGAGGATTAGAGTGGAGCCCAGGCAACTGTATATTATGATTTGCGCCTGGATTGGAAAATTACTGAATTACCTTGACAGGCTTAATGAGGAAAGCATGCATTTTGAAACCAGAATGTCAGCTGGGTGAGCCTGGACAAGTCCACCCACCTCTCTGAGCCCAAGCTTCTTTACTGAAGACGCTTATGCATATGGGGGAGGAGTGACGTAGGGACATCCTGTGTGAGGCACCTGGCACAGTGTCTAGCACCCGACAATTGCTCAGGGAGTGGTAGCCATTCTTGGTATATTTATTGAAGTGCAGTAGAAACACAGAAGACAGAAAAATCACCCACTCAGGTCCATTTCCACAGGCCTCATATTAAAAAGGCAGGGAGGATCCAGGCTGGGTTCTAGACATACCTGGTACCAGCTGAGGCAAGGGACACTGAGACCTGCACATTGCTATAAAGAGACACCATTCAGTTGCAGAGGTGGGCATTGGGCTCGACACTTCTGCTCTTTTTACAAGGGAGGGTTTGGGAGGCTTCTGAGGTTCTACAGACCTGCATGGCCCCATTTAGCCAAGACCCCAATTCCCTGTTACAGCAGCCCCTTGGGTCCGATTCACCCATTTAGTGCCAAAGCATTCACTTTCTTACAGCATTATTAATTTCCTGTGGACTTGCCTTATTGCCTTCGCCAGCTCCTTAAGGCCACGGTCAGGACATTTGACACCTTTTCTACCCCTAACCTAGTGCTGTGCAAACAATAGATACTCAGTACAAACCTGTGGCTAATTGATAATTGATCTGTTGCAGCAGGGAGGGCAGATGTCAGCTGTGGCTGTTTTGTCCTCAATTTGGGTTCATTTCCACCTTTAAAGAGCTTGTGCATTATTACATTATCATATTATGCAAACCAAATATCCTAAAAAGACAGATAGTTAACAAACAGACTAGTAGATTAGGGATTGCCTGTGGGATTCATCCTAATCAACCAGCCTACTTATCTGCCTGTGATCAGGGCCCCGAATCTTTATCATTCAGCCGAGTGAAGCAACATACCAGGTTCCCAGAGGACTAGAACGGGATTTCAATTACATATCCATTTTTTTTTATCACTTCACTGAAATAACATGGGCTCCCTGGCTCTAAATTGCTAAAAACCAGTTTAAGTTAAGGAGACAAATAGACACTAATTACAGAGCAAAGAGGAGTCCAAAGCATCACAGCACTTGGCTGAGAGACGCCTTCCATCATTTCCTCCAGTGCAAAGCTAGAAGAAACTGAAGTCTCCTCCTCTCCTGCTTTCTACTCTCAGGAACCCCTCCCCTCAAGGGGTAGGAGTTTGGGGGGTGGGGTACAAAAGAGCCATCTGTGGAGAGAAGTGTGGATGTTCCTCTTTTAGCCCTGGCAAGCTATTAACTTGAAGACCATGGCATCTGTTTCTTTTGTATAATAATCTGTGCCGTTGTCTATATACTTATCTATTTAGAGGCACCCTCTAAATTCTAATTAGCTCTGCAGCGTCTCAGTGAAAAGAATAATAATATATAGGCATCAGGTGACCTGACCCATGCCAGTTCCATGGTCTACCGGTTATGTGACCTTGACCTTGGACAAATTACCCACCTCTTGTGCTTCAGCTTCCTTTTTTGTACAATGAGGCCCAGGGGTGGGCTAATCAATATTTAACCAGCTCTCCAGAGGGAAAAGCCCTTATATATAGTTTTTGCCAACTTCTATGGTGTAAATACTCCCACCATGACCAATTTCAAACTCCAACCTGATGTTACTTAACCTGGTATCAGGAAGAAAGAGACACAGTTGGCTCTCAGGAATGGTGTGAGATGGCTTTAGCACACCACTGGCTGAGACATCCTCTAGTTTTTACATTTAATGATAATGTGATGGCAAGACAGAGCTCATTCAGTCTCTCTCCCTGTCTAGATAGGCACATATCCCCAATTCTGAATGCTAAAATTAGTTGATGGGGAACAAGAAAATCATCTAGCTTCTGCCCCTCTCAGAGGTGGGGTAAGATTCAAGAAATTGATGTTTTCGACATGAGATAAAAGTAAAATACAGCATTGGCCCATTATTTATATCAGTATTTAGTGAATATGTAATAACATTTATTAATAAAATGTAATAATTATATAAAAACTTTCATTGAATGGGAAAAAACTCTTTTTTGCTTTTGTGCCTCTGTGAAGAAGGTGGAAAATGTATCCCATGCCAAGGGAATCTGACAAGCTACCTTCTCCCCATCTATCATGCCCAAGTCCACATGTCAACAAATGCTGGTGGTTGTGCATTGAGGAAACATCCTGGCATAGGAGTTGTCCTCTTTTACAGATGGCAGAGATCTGGTAATCAGGCACTGAGTTCTAACTAGACCAGTCAAGATTCTCCTAACATGCCTCCTGTTGCCTGTGCCTCCATGCATTTGCCATTTCCCATGCCCCATCCCTCATCTTTACTGCAGACCCTCTCCTACCTCCTCTTGCATCTTTTTCTTTGACTTATCTTGGCACCTTGACCTCTCTTATGGCCATGCCATAGCCTTCCTTGACTATAGTCATTCATGTACTTGTCCTATCGCTAACCAGATTGGGAGCATCTTGAAGGAAGAGGTTAGGTCTTATTAATCATTTGAAAAAATTTTCTGCAGTGTGCTTAATAAATGCTTTTAGAATTTTAATTGAATTTGTATAACTAAAAGGTGATATAGTTCCTTAATCTAAAGAGTTCTTTAAAAAATGAGTTCTGAAGTCACATTCTATTGAAGAATATGCAGAATAACATTAGCCAGAAATGTTGGTATGTAGAGGAATAGTAGGCAACAAAATTGTTAGTATGCTTTGTGGGATGTCAAAAAATAACCCCGCATCCTGCACACAGTGGCTTGTTTGACATTCTGACATTATTTGCTTACTTCAAATGAAGTATTCATCCATATACACATTTGTTAATTTTATAATTGCAATTAGTTGAACAAAAATATTTCCAACGTCTTCTAAGCACATAGAACATTACTAGGTTATAGAAATTGTACAAAATAGTCTCTGCTGTCAGCCATCTTGGAGTTGGGAAGGTGGGCAAAATCAGTATACTTCACAAATTAGCAAGTGGTCTGGGATAGCTAGGGTATACTTGACCTGAGCCTTGCAAGATGAAGTCTTTGCTTTGTGCAGAAACAGTATAATAGCCAATGAGGTATATCTGAGGTGTGATTATTGCTCATTGAAAACGTTTCCCAGCTGGGTATAGTGGCTCAAACCTGTAATCCCAGCACTTTGGGAGGCCGAGGTGAGAGGATTTCCTGAGCCCATGAGTTTGAGAACAACTTGGGCAACTTGGCAAGACCTCATCACTACAATAAATCAAAAAATTAGCTGGGTGTGGTAGCGCATGCCTGTAGTTCCTGCTACTTGGAAGGCTGAGGCAGAAGGATTGCTGGAGTCCAGCAGCTCAACACTGGGGTGGCTGTGAGTGTGCCACTGCACCCTGACCTGGGTGATGGAGTGAGACTCCAAATCAAAAAAAGAAAAAGAAAACACTTCTTGAAAAATGAAGTAGAATTTGAGTAAGAAGAGGAGAGAGAAGAAGATGTACAGAGAGAACATAGAAGAAAATATAGAGGAAGAAAAATAGGGAGAAAAAAGAGGTAATTCTAGGAAGTAAAGGGGAAAATGTGGAAGCAGTGGGAGTTGAGCATGATGAGGCAGAGTCTTGCCTGCGTGGTGTAAGACTTTTGTGTTGGGAGACAACAGCACAGGTTTACTTGAGAACGAAAAGATGTAAGGCCTTGAACGTCTGTTGAGTTTAGACTTTAATAAGCACTGGAAAGCTACCACCAGCTTCAGGCTAAGGAAGTAACATGAGGAAAGATAATGGGGGTCAGGAACTGTAGCCAGAGAGTATGAGGCAGCTGGAGCTAGAAGCCCCCAGTAGAATCAGCCAGAAGACTTGGGGATTTTGAGTTTCAGGGCCACATGGCGACAACGAGGAAGGAATGGAAGGGGCGGGAGTAAGAAGGAAGAGTCAGGATAACTTGGGAACTGTTCAAGCAGTTTGACAGTGAGTCACACAGTAAAGTAAATGGTGATGAGTGGGTAGTTATTGAAAAATGAACACGATGGGGATTAGAAAAATAAATCTGGAAGCCATTGAGAAACCCAGGAAGATGAATGGGGCCAGCTCCAATTTCTGTCTCTGTTTCTTTCTCTTTGGGGCCACAAGGTTGATCTCTCTTTATCTGGTCTCTATAATCAACCCTTCTCCCTACACGGTTCTTTCACTCTCATCTCTCTGCCATTGCTTTTCAATGATCATTCACCTTTTACTCTTTCTCATTAATTTCAGCTTTTTCCAGGTCAACCATGGCCCTCCAGCCTGCCCACTGCTAAGTGACTCAGCTGCTCAATACTTGTCTCGTCATAATTCTAAGACAGGAGTCTGTTGACTCAGTTTCACACCTGTTACATTATAGTGATAGCCAGCGAGTCTTGGCTCAGGTGCCCTCTCTTGGTCCACCTGCTGTGAATCTGGATCACATGATAAAAAACAAAACAAAACAAAACAAAACAAAAAACAGAGCCCAGAAACAGTAGGCTGGGCCTTAGGAAAGGCTGTAGCTGAGAAGCATCATGCCTATTATCTCTTCATAGTCTTTGAATTTAGGGGATAAAGACAATGATGGGATCAAAATGGCCAACTGGAAGAATAGGAGCGGCAGTGACAGAAAAACAGAGAAATGTATCAGGGAAGCTAGGTAAGGACGAACAAATGATATATTCACATAGGTGCAAGTTGAATCTCAGTGATTCATTTAGCAAATATTTATTAACTGTCTACCATGTGCAAAGGACTTTGCTAGGTACTGAAGAATTCATGGGCTTAAACACTGAAGATGACAACTGAATATCCAATAAAATAATAGTGATACCTCCCATCTATGAAACTCCTACTATATAATATGCTTTTGATATGCTATCTCACTTGGCCTTCATGACCATATTAAGAAGTTATTATTAATTTCATCTTACAGTTGAGGAAAGTCAGGCTGGTGAGATTTGAACTTGAATCTATCTGATAACAAAACCCAGGCACTGTTCATGGAATTATATGAGAATTACATGATTATATGGATTATATGAGGTCTGGAGCTCCAGAGAGAAGTCGGGGCTATAGATGGATATTTGGAATCCATTTTCATAAAGGTGCTAGCCACAGCCAGGAGAATGAATTCATTCTTTAAAAGAAAAAAACACAGATTTGTCCCTTGGGGAAAATCCTATGTTTAAGAAAGAGAAGGAGGAGCCCCAAATCGATGCTTGAGAGCAGTACAGGACTCAGTAGAGAAATAAGAATAGAGTACTCACCGGGGAGGGGAGTTCTGAGAAGGAAAGGGCAGCTGCTGGTGTTAATATCACCAAAAGATTCCAGAGATTGAAGACAGAGAAGAACTGCTCTAGGTCGTGTTGTGAGGATTCAAGTGAGCTCACTGGCTGGATGAGCCACCAAGGACACATCTAGGCTGGCTAATGGTCACTGTGTTGCACCCTTGATGAGCTATCAGTGAACATCGTTATGGATACAGTAGAAGGAATAGTTTCACAGTAGTCCCCAAAGTGTGGTCCCTGGACCAGCAGCATTAACATCACCAGGAATCCTGTTAGAAATGCAAACTCTGCAGTGGGGCCTGGCGGTCTATGGTTTAAATAGCCCTTCAGATGATTCTGGTACATTCACAAGATTGAGAAGCACTGGTCTGGAGAAGATGTAGTCTCATCAGACTGTAGGTGAAGTGACATATCATTCCAGGCACATACTTTGGGAGGCTGGCTAATGCAGTACGTTCAGAAAGGTGAGAAGGAAGGGGCGTTAAAAGAATGCCTGGAAATAGTAGGGGTGCTTAGCGTGAGATAAAACATCAGCAGAGGAATGAAAGCTGCTTCCAATATGTATTGACTTCAAATATGAGCCAGGCATTGTACTTTGCCCAGGGGACAGTAGTGAGCAAGGCAAAATCCCTGCCTTTATGGAGCTTACATTCTAGACAGGGAGACATGTAAACATACCAGAAAACCTCAGGTAGTCATAGTGCTGTAATACTAATAAACTATTGTGAGGTAGTTGGGGGACGGGTGGAAGAACTGACAGGGTAAGTGTCATTTGAGTGAAGTCTGAATGTAAAAATCAGCAAGGCAATGGAAAGGACAGTAGAGAGAATAGTTTAGATAGAAGGAGCTGCAAGTACAAAGGCCCTGAGGCAGGAACAGGCTCGACTTGTTTGAAGAATGGGCAGAAATGCAGTGTGGCTGGGAGCTGGTCAGAGAGAGGAGAATGATCAAAAGTGAGATTGGACCTTATCTAGGCTGTACCATCTAGGTAGGGTCTTATAGTCCAGGGTAAGGGTTTTAGGTTTAGAAACTCAGTCTGGGACTCAGCCAGAAACTTATACACTAATGTTCATCATAGCACCATTCACAGTAACCAAAAGGTGGACACAACCCAAATACCCATCAACCAATGAATGCATAAACAATGTGGTATATATGTATGATGGTGTATTATTCAGCCATAAAAAGAAATATAACTCTGACATAGGCTGTCAAAACATGGATGAACCTTGAAAACATGGTACTAAGTGAAATAGGTCAGGCATAAAATGGTGAATACTGTCTGATTCCACTTACATGAGATACCCAGAGAAGTCAAAATCACAGAGACAAAAAGTAGATCAGAGGTTAGTAGGAGCTGGGGAGAGAGGGAGGGGATAGGGAGTTATTGTTTAATAATCATAAAGCTTTTTTGGGGGGTAATTAAAGATCTGGGAATAGATAGTAGAGAAGGTTGCCTATCAATGGAAATATACTTAATACCCTTGAACCGTACACTTATAATTGGTATAGTGCAAATTTTATGTTATATCTATCGTACCACAATGAAAACACATCACACACAAAAAGTGACTCTGGCTGCTGCTTGAAGAATACACTGTGGGGTAGCATGGGGGAGAAGAAGGAAATCCATTGTGGCTATCACATGGTCTTGTTCAGATGCTGGTGTCTGGCAGAGGGGCTCCAGCTGAGACAGAGAGAAGAGGTGGATTGGAGGCCAAGAGTGGATTGATCCATTAGGCATGGAGGAGGTGAGGAAGGGAGTGTCTAATGTCACCCCCCCCGGTCTTGTCTCGAGATGCAGGGTGCATAGTGATGTCCTGATATTTTAGGGGGGAATAGCTGTGAAGTGCTGTTGGAAGAAGAATTAAGCTTGTTTAGTGCCACTCAAGGGGCAGATGGAATTGTAAGGAGACAGGTTTGGGCTCAATGTAAACAATAAAAAAAAAATCCTTCTAATGGAGTGATTCTGAGCATGAATGAAGCGTGTGGGAGCAGGTGCTGAGAACCCCCTTAGAGAGTCTACCATGAAGAAGAGACACATGGGAATAGGTGGACTTTGAGATCCTCAACAACCCTCAGATTCCTTTACCCTAAGTCTTTGGAAATGGAATTTCCATTGTAGGTTGTGACTAAAGACTAAAGTCAGATTACAGTAATGGGTAGTGAGGAAGTAAGTCAATGGCTAGTTTGAGATAGCTGTCAGGAAATTCATAGCCAGGGAAGACAGTATGGTTAAAGAGAGTTTTTCTGTTTTCCTTCTCTCCCTTCCTTCCTCCCCCTTCTTTCTCCCTTTCCTCTTTTCTGAGATAGAGGAAAACTCTCTCTCACTGTCTATCCTCTAAGAGGTCCCTGGGAGCTTGGTGACTTGAAGTTGGTTGCTCATTTTAGGTTAGAACTGGGACCCAAGGAACAATTCCCTCCCTCTAAGTTGGGTCCCAGTTCCATATTCCTGCAACCACCACGGCGCGATTCCCTGACACATCATCACAGACAACCTCCTTGGCTCAAATCACTTCCTGCTGTGTACCCATAACACAAAGATTGGAGGTAACTTTACTCTAGAGAACCAATTAGCACAGACCCAGGCTGGGTAATTACAGTTTGATAAGATCCTTGCAGCTGATATCCAGGGCAGATAAAACACTAGGAAGCCATGTCTCAGCAGGACTTGGGGGGAACCGCAACACAACTTGCTTTTTCTCCACCCTTTCTCTGCTCTTGGACTCCACCCCTGCCTCTCTCAAACTTTAAACTAGCCCCAGAGAGGAAAGGGATAGAGAGGATGAGAGAAAAGTCACTCAGAGCCTGGAGTGGGCAGCCACTCCTCTGAGGTCCACTGCTCGCGTACTGCATTCCTGTCAGCCCCAAGAAGTCACTGAGACGCAGAGCTGGGGAGATGGAATCATTACCCAGAAGAACTCAAGAATTCTACCCTGAGTGGCAATAAGGAAGGAAATTATATGTCCCGTGGCAAATGCCATGGGTGCTGCTCAGGGTGGTCCAGAGTCACCCTCTATAGTCTCACAGGCCCTCCAGGGTCTTTCATCTCCTTCCCATCTGTTCCCTTTGGACCTGTGAAGAGGTGACTGCTGTGTATGAAGCCATTTCTCTGCAGCCTCCTATTCTTAGAGACTTTATCGTCTACCTGGACCTCCCCAGACAAGCCTCCCACTTGGGCCTCCCTTGTGTTCAGTCTGTATATTGTGGCCAGAGGGGCTGTTTAAAAATGCAAATCTGGTGCTGTCATTCTTTTACTTAAAATCCTTCTATGGCTCCCACTGCCATTGGGATAATGTGCAAACAGCCTTGGCCTGGCTGGTTTTTTTCCCTCAGGATTTTCAAGGAACAAAGCGTTGCAGATTCTGTTGAAATCCACTGTGTACCATTCGCCACCCTCGTTTTTCTTTTTTTGAGGTCTTTAGTGGTAAACTTTTCTTTTATGACTTTAAATTTTACTTTTTAAAATTAGCAAACAGTGAAGTTGACTATTTTTTCTGGCTAGTTCTATGAGTCTTAAGACATGCAAAATGTATACACTGCCATCACATCAAAACAATTTGATCACGCCCCAAGACTCCTTGTGTGGCCCCTTTGTAGTCACACTGTCCCCCATCCCCAAGCCCCTAACATGCCCTGGTCTGTTCTCCACCACTATAGCTTCCATTTAAAGATGGGTTATAAGCCGGGCTCGGTGGCTCAGTCTGTAATCCCCCGCCTTTGGGAGGCTGAGGTGAGTGGATTGCCTGAGCCCGCGGGTTCGCGACCCGCCTGG